>NW_021144869.1:0-67336 GCF_900634775.1 Gouania willdenowi | reverse complement strand
GATTGGTGAGAAACATCTTAAAACCGAGTTTTAGGATTTCCTTCTATAATGTCTGAGTTCAAAATCTTTATTTTGAAGGGCACCTAATCGAAGGTGCTTCCCCAGACATTAACACACGTCAAGCCCGTTTGTTCTCCTGTATATTTTAGCTCTCCTGGTGAAGTATGTACTCCAATAAATATCCAGTAATATTCTTGGCTAATGGAGTCCAAGAGTATTTATTTTGGCAAAGGTTGGGTGGCAGAGAACTTACTAGACCGACCACAAGCAGCTGCAGATTGTAATAGTAGCGCAGTAAACCCACCCCCTCCATCCTTGGATACACGCACACACACACACACACACATGCAGTGTCGACCCTTAGTGGAATGAGGTGCTGACAGCTGGAGGTGAGGCGATAGATATGGGAGCGTACAGTGATTTGGTCTGCGCTGTGGTATGCGTAAGGGCAAAAGTTGACCATCTCTAAGCTGAGCAGGACTGATACCAACTATTAATACTCTCATCATCTGTCAACTTCGGGTCTTGGCACACAGAGGCAAAGGAAGAATGGCTGGGTGGGAGATGATGAAAGGATGAACATGAACCCTGGAAAAACTTTGTTACTTGAAAGCTTTCGATATTGGGCAAGATTATAGTATCAAATTGTATTTGACTAATTACTAGCAACACTCTACAAATAGAATTTGAGACACTATATAAACACTTCTGGGTATTAGGTGTAAAATTTCAACTTTTAAAATATGTTTTTTTTTCCCCTTTAGTCTCTCATAGGAGGTGAGAATGACTGAGCGCTATGACTGCCACTACTGCAAGGAATCCCTGTTTGGGAAGAAATATGTCCTCCGGGAGGAGAACCCATACTGTGTGAAATGTTACGAGAGCCTGTACTCCCAACACATGTGAGGAGTGCAAGAAGCCCCATCGGCTGCAACACCAGGGTAAGAACACTCCCCTCCCACAATCCACCAAGTGTCTCTGAAAAACCCCTTCCAGATTTGAGTCTCCAACTGCTGCCCTTACAGGATCTGTCCTACAAAGACCGCCACTGGCATGAGGACTGTTTCAAGTGCTTCCAGTGTAAGCGCTCCCTGGTGGACAAGCCCTTCTCCACTAAAGATGAGCAGCTCCTTTGCACCGAGTGCTACTCCAATGAGTACTCGTCTAAATGCCACCAGTGCAAAAAAACCATCATGCCAGGTGAACTATCCCCACATGACATAAAGTCCAAAGCTGTATCTCATCATAGAAACCCAAGACTACTCCAAGGAATTCATTCACTTATTAGTCGTTTTTTTTTTTTTTTTTTTTGTTTTTTTAGTTAATCAAAACATGAGAAACAAGTTAACAAAAACACAAGAGCAAAGGGAAATGCAATTAAGCAACAAACTTGTTATCATAAATTCTCAGCCTTAGGCTATTGTTTAAAACAAAGTTATTTCAACTTATGCATGATGTTTTGAGAAAAGAGCATTTACAGTCACTGGAGTCTATCTCAGCTCAGTCGGTGAACTCGGTAATGAAGTTGAAGAGTTGGAGAAGAGTTGGCGAACACAGCAACAGAAGAAACGGACAATCACAAGCAGTAATGATGCATAAATGTGCAGATATAGAGGATATATAGAATACTTGCAAATGTTTTTGGACTACATTCAAACCCAGAGAAAACACAGCCCAATTACACATTTTAGTGTGCAGTTTTAATGGGTAAGGAAATTAATAATTACATTTAAAAGATTTGATTACAGCTGATATCCGGAGTTTCTGAGAAATGTCTCGATGTCCCTCCCTAAACAACTTAACTTCCTCCCATTGCCTCTACCAATCTACCAGCCAGAAGCCACGCCTCAACTTTTCTGCACGCACATTGCGGAACATAACAATGTTGCATCGGGTCACATTGATATAGGTCTATGGGTCAGGTAAGAGCCAAAATCATATTTACCTATTTGCTGTTGTGACGCGTGGCCTTGATTCTGTGCACAGTTCTGCGTTCACTTTGATTGACAGTCTCAAAAACAGGAAGTCAAAGCCTATTGGCTGGGCGCACTCGGCAATTGTTTCCATTTGTATATGGGTCTATAGGACAAAGGCGGGACTTATATACATTAATGCATATGAATGACCACCGGCAGTAGACCATAGTAAAAGACTTGCTAGGTATTTTTTCAAATTTCAAAAGAATGATACATAAACATGGATTTCTCAGTAACTCCGGATGTCAGCTTTAAGTTTAAATTACATTTTTATATGGTACAGTCAGAGTTAAAGGATCAAAACTCCAGGATTGCAAAACTATTTTTGTAAAGCACATGGCACAACAACAAACAAAAGTTTCAAGAAACTTAATTTTCCCATTTAGTATATATTTATCGGGATTTGTTCAAATATGCTGCCTTATCTCTTAAACTCTCTACCTTCCCCATTTTTTCCTCAAGGCTCCAGGAAGATGGAGCACAAAGGTAACAGCTGGCACGAGACCTGCTTCACCTGCCACAGATGCCAACAGCCTATTGGCACCAAGAGCTTCATCCCAAAGGACAACAACAACTTCTGCGTGCCTTGCTACGAGAAGCAGTTTGCGATGCAGTGCGTGCACTGCAAGAAGGTGAGACATGGGGTTTCTATACTCTATCGTAGCCTCAAGGACTTTGGATGTAACAAAAATGATGAACTTGTTTAGATCAAGAGTTGATTGTTGCATGATAGGTAGATTTGGCAAAGGAAAACAAAATGAGAAATTAGGGCCTCAGGGTGTGACAGAACTCAAAGAGCGTATCAAAACCTTTCATTCTTCAAACCGAGATCTAAAATTTTAGATACAAGAGTGTGTGCTTTTTCCCCCTTCGTTTGGGTTGAGACATGATAATTTTATGGCCAACACTGTGTTAGCGTTGAATGCAACCTCAATAAAAAGGTCTACTGGGTTTCAACCAATGCTTAAGCAGGTGAGTGTTATTATGCAGTGCAGGGTTGTAATAAACCTACATCATTATGCTGTGAGAAAAGGCCTAAGGCCCATCGAAAAGTACCACATTACAAATCTTGTGCTTTCTACTGTTACAAGTGATACATACATACTGTAGTAGAAATGCAATACTAAGTAGAAAGCACTGATCCAAATCTATAGCAACACGACTACAGTGAGTCATCTGTATACAGTTTCTACTGCAATTACTTAGACAATCTTAATTCTAAAGACTATGGGTTTTACCCCTGACAAGTCTTTCTGATCCAGAAACTGATCTTGAGGTCAATGAGGTGAGATGGCTACTTTTATCAAGTTTTAAGGTCTTTACATTTTCTTCAAACTGCCTGTAACATATATTAGGGGTTGTTAATCTACCAAATTTCTTGATTTGGGGTAGGGCGAGGGCAGGGGTCTGTAACCTTTACTCTCAAAGGAGCCATTTTGCCTAATCTCGCCTGGATTAAAGTCCTTCTGGAGCCGAAAAAAATAACTCCTCAATGAAGACAATACAGTGTATTAAATTCTATACAGTTACAATAATATTGAATAATTTTATGAGTTAATGTTTTTGAAGAGCTACAAAAAATAACTTGAATTTGACATGATCATGTCAATCAACACATGCTAATTGCTCATTTCTTGCAACATATCAAGCATTCATATTAGGCCGGCATGTTGGCAGTTAAATAAATCTTTTCCCACACAAATAAAATCTTTATTTCTTCCAGAATAGTCTTTTTGTTAGTTTAGTTATCTTACCAGGGAATAAAATGGAAGGTTAGCCACAGGTGCAAGGGAAGTTGATGGTTTGTAGAGGTTGAAGTAGGAAAGTGACAGTTATTGCACAATGTGATTTATTATAGGTTAACCAGTTGTTTTATCATCATTTTATTTGAAGGTAATGTCATTAATCATCCATACCCTGTAAGAAATAACAATTCATTATTTTATTTTATTTTTTTAAGCTACAGGGAACCATTGTAAAAGAGTCAAAGAGCCACATTAGGCTCCAGACCCCTGGGCTAGGGATTAAAAACCAATGTTTGATTTTATTGATGATTATTGATCTTCCTTTGAACATTAGTCTGCTGATGAATGATTTGACTTCTCTTTTGAGTAACACCTCACAGCACCTGCAATACTGTATAACGTAACTGGGATATCCAAATTAGGAGGATTTGGAAAAACACAAATAATCTCTAGAATTTTTTACAGCCCGTAGACATACTTTTTAATACTAACTACTACTACTACTACAAAAAAGCTTACACTTGTTGTTAATGAGCTGTTTTGGGGACATACAGTAGGATATTATGAAGTGATCTCTGATTACATTAGGTTTGTTAGATGCTGCTGTTCAGAATCAGAATCAGAATCAGAATCAGCTTTATTGACCAGGTACAGTTTAGAACAATACGAGGAATTTGACTAGGTAGTTGCAGTGAGAGGAGACACATCAACACACCGGAGCAGCCATTTGCGGCGCCCACATATTTAGGTGAAAAAAGGGATCAATAACAGGAGGAGAGGAGGGGTGAGGGGAAAAAAAACTGCCAGTTTGAAACTGATTTCCCTAAACAGAGAAAGCAGTGTGAAACCAGGAAAAAAACCGCCTCTGCAAACATAAATGTAAGCATGACACAGTCAAACAACTCGAGACAAGGCATGTAGGAAGGGTTGGGTGGGAGGTTGGCTGGGGGAGGGGGTCAGGTGGGAAGAACAACAGGAGTCCAGCCGTTTGGGGACATGGGCGTGCTGCCAGTCGGCGCTGCAACCACGCCTCCATGCAGCTGTGGATGGGGAGGTGGGGAAAGATGGCCGACGAGGCATTTGAAGTTGAAGACCTGTAGCTGCGTTACTGATGACCAGATGACGTGTGGAAAAGTTCAGCATCAACAGTTCCAGGAGGAATGTAGGGAAGGAGCGGGGGGAGGGAGTGGGGGGTAAGAGCCGCCGTCTGCAGAAACTTCCTGGTGATAAGAGTTGAGACAACCTTGGCTTTAGCCTTGGCAGCTGGGGAGCCGAAAGGGAGATAAGCAATGTGATTTGATACAGGCTATGTTAATTTCCAATAGCCTTCTGTCCTGGGTCTCTCTGCTGTAATCCAATGAGTGGCCTAGTTTCCACTTCCAAGCCGGGTCTCGAACTTCTCCCAGTTGTTATCCATAACGCGTAGACGATCCAAAAGCAGCTCCTGCTTGCTTTTGATATCGATCAACACATGAGTCTGAGTGTTCAGAGCCCTGCTACATCCTTCAGAAATCACTGGCAGCTTTTCCAAAACAGTCGCCAGCGTAGTACGGACTTTTCGATAGATTAGGAAGCCACCAGTTCCGATCAGCAGCATGCCTACTATCATTATTCCAATCATGTAGATGTCCTCCACGTCTTCCACGGAAAGGATGGACAGACACACAACTCGCCACTTGTTCCAAGGGTCAAGTGTGTATCCAGCCGCAAACGTCCCGCTTGGACATGCGGGGTCACCACCCCTGGTTCTTTGCGTCGAAAAAATCTGATCGATAGCACTGAGAGACCAACTAATTAGTTCCATTATTCCGGTTTTGGATGAGTTGCAGAGAGAGGCTCTTGTTAGTTTCACAAGACCTGACAAAGCAGCAGCTAGGAGAGAGATAAGACGGAAGGGAGGGAGAAACAGAGAATGCGACTGACCTCGTCGAGAGAAGCAAGTGAGTGATTATACATCTTTGCTCTCATTGACCAGCCCATCACGACTGGTGGGGTGACCTACCGTGACCAGCCATGGCACAAAGACTGTTTCCTGTGCACCAGCTGCAAGCAACAGCTGTCCGGGCAGAGGTTCACCTCCAGAGATGACTTCGCCTACTGCCTCAACTGCTTCTGCAACCTCTATGCTAAGAAGTGTGCCTCGTGCACCACCCCCATCAGCGGTAACCATTGATTAGAGATCCCTCCAGATATTAAACAGCATGTTTTTCACAGCCATTATTGACTCAACGCAATGATTTTCACTCTAAGGTCTCGGAGGCAGCAAGTACATTTCCTTTGAGGAGCGCCAGTGGCATAACGACTGCTTCAACTGTAAGAAGTGCTCTGTGTCTCTGGTGGGACGTGGCTTCCTCACTGAGCGTGACGACATCCTGTGCCCTGAGTGTGGAAAAGACATCTGAAGTTCTGGATAAATCAGCCAGAGGAAGAAATCTTAACTAATATGATCAAAGAATAGAGAATAGCATCTCTACCCTCTAGTTACAACTTTAAAAAATGAAATATTAACTACTAACACTTGTTTAAACCTGGACAGGCATCCCACGCTTATTGTATTAATATACCAAAACTAATTCAGTAACTGTTGGCATGAATGTAAAAGCTATAGCTCCCATATGTTTGTGGTCAGATCCTTTACCTCCTGAATCCATTTTAAACTGTATTTGCCTGTTTTTTCAGTGTGATGGCAGTTACTGCTGTGTGCATTGAAATGTGTGTGATGTAAGTAGTTCATCGAATGTGTAGCAGTGCAATCACTAAATTCACTAAAACCACTATGTACACAATCAGGAACTTTAAAGATGTGGTTTTAATGACATGTTTTAGAAACATTTGAAAACGATGTTTGCTATGATTACTTTGAAACGATGCTTACAAAATATGATTAAAACATTACAAGAGATGCTGAGGATTTGGTTTTTTTCACACCCAAAAAGACGTGTTTGAACGTGTACCGAGTTTGCCTTTTATGTACCGAGTTTGCCTAAGAAAATCAACTCGTGGTTAAAAAAAAAAAGAATGTCCTGATTCTGTAGATTTATGTTGAATTGTCCACATTAAAGGTGCAGTCTGCAACTCTTAAAAGTGACTTTTTGTTATATTTGCTACAGCTGTCACTGTGTAATAGGTTGAATTATATCAAATATGAATTATTCATAAGGTTTTGTGTATATTTTATTAGAAATCATAATATGAGACAAAAGGTCCAGTTAATGTTAAGGATTCGTCTACTCTCTGCTCTACAACTGTCGATCACATTAAAACATATCCAAACTTTATTCCGTTTTCTTTCACGCATTTCCCTCACCGCCACAGCGCATACCCTGAATAATGCTTTTCTTTCACTCCTGTTTCTTTCCACTTCCTGTTGGATGGGCAGTCAGCACACTCTGGTGTCTATAGCTCCTCCTCACACGTGTGGCTGAAAAACTAAAACAAATCAGCTCTCAATTAGGAGCAGACTACTGTCAGCCATTTCAAACCTGTAATTTTCCAGTTGTTAACCAGCATTTCAAACCACCATGTTTGCATTCAACACTCTGGACTTATGATTACATTAACCCATTAATTTTTAAAAAAAACATCACATTTACTGGTGCTAGTATTGTACATTACTTTTGCAGTTCATCATATTGTGGTTATTTTAACTTTTACACCATACAGCCACCCGAAGCTTTTTCTATGTTGTATGTAGTAATTCTGTAATAACTCCTCTCATCTTTTAATCAAAAATGAAAATTTCCACACAACACAGTTCCAGTTAAAAAATACAAACTTATATCACACTTCCTTCATTAAATGTCCAAATCTGGATACATTTCTTTAAAACATCCAGGAGGTAGAACTTGGGGCTGGTGTAACTCTGTTGCTGCAAAGACAGAATTCTGGGCTTCCGTCCTTGTTTTTGATGATAAGGACACTCGAGGTGGTGAAAAGAGGCGACTCCAGATCAAAAACAAAAAACACTTCTGGGTGTCCCTCGTTTGTGCTGGCACCGAGTCAAACATTTAAAAAACGTGAGGTTTCTACCTCTTTTTTGAACCGTATGGCAGCGTAGATGTCAGAAATCATGAGATCAGGCTTTAGGTTTGCAGCAGTCGGACCCTAGAATGTGACTTTCATGGAGGCCTGCATGGTGGCAGTTTGAAGGTCAGGGCCATGTCACATGCTGGATCTTTTTTTTCACCTCTGAAGACTTCAGGGATGTCTGGACATTTGGAGAATGGGAAGATAAAACAGTAGGGGACACAATGTAGGAGCTTTATAACAGTTTCAGATTAAACTTGAACAAACATTGTATCTAACACCTCTTAGATCAGGGGTGTCAAACTCGTTTTAGTTCAGGGGCCAAATACAGACCAGTTTGATCATAAGAGGGCCCCAGATCTTAGGTGGGGGGAAAAGAACAATTATAACTAGAGGTGTCCCGATCCGATACTGATATCGGTTATCAGTGCGATATCAGCCAGAATACGAACATCGGAATTTAGCAGACTGCATCTAAACTCTCTTGTTCTAAAATGTTAATTATATGTAATCCATTGGTTTATAATCAATGGGTCTGTTTTTCAAATAATCAAGCCTTTTCTAACATTCCACACTACAAAATAAGTAATAAAAGTATGTATGATTCGTGCTGTTATCGTATCGGGTTGATATCGGTATCGACCAATACTCAAGGCTGCAATATCGGTATCATATCGAAAGTGGAAAAGTTGTATTGGGACATCCCTAATTATAACATCAATGGGCCTGAGTTTTCAATATCAGTTCAATTTACTTAAAAAGTTACTGATTTTGTTACTAATTTTTGAAGAAATTTTGTGCAATTGTGAGAAATTGCAAGATTTGTTGACAAATTTAGTTCTTTCCACAATCGGAAAAATGCAAGCCCCTAAAAATATAGTGGCGTTTCATTAAATCAGTGAATTTGATATATTATTTGGTAATGTACACAATAATTCATGTTTTCTCTGTCATTTTTAATTAATGGATGTTCTAAAGGGCCGGATTTGGCCCCCAGGCCTTGAGTTTGACACACGAGTCTTAGATCATCCATTTGTACTCTTAACATGAGAACAATCATATTTATTCTAAGAACCTACCGAGGAGTTGGCCTCTCGTTTCAGGTTCGTCTTGTCCGTGCTGTATTGATCAAATGAAGATGGAGAAGAAGAAGATGTGTTGCTTGATAGCTTGCGGATGGGGTTGGACAGATTTGCTGCTGGAGGAGGTTTCAGTCTGTTGGTGTTTACGTCTGGTTTCTTCACTTTTACAGGACAGGAGTGAGACGAGCTCCCGTCAAACACAATCAGTGGCCTTTTCCTACTCTGATCATTATTGGAGCTAGTAGTGGCAAAAGAACACAAAGAAGACATTTCAGCATTAAATAGTTACTGTAATAACTACGGACATGACAGTATGCAAGTTCAGTATCAATGGCTCCAATATGCAAATATATCAAAGTGACAAAACATCAGGCAGAAAATCCTAAATCTATGGGTCTGGTTGGGATGTAAACCGGAAGTGAGGTTTACGCTCAGGTTAGGGCTGGGCTGTATGACCAAAAATGCATATCACGATATTTTTCAAAATTCTAACGGTTTCACGGTATATGATGGTATTTCTATTTTTTTTTTCATGCATATTCAGGTGTTCACAGCATTTTCTACTGGTTGAGAGTAGGGCTGCCACTAACGACTATTTTAATAGTCGACAAGTCATTGATTATTGAAGAATTGTAGAATTATTTGTTCTATGTTGCTACAATCTTTTAAATTTGGCTTGGGTCAAATTACAACAAATAAAAACAATAAATAAATAAAACAATTCCCAACTTAAAGTGGAAACAGGTTCCTTACAAACACAAAAGAAATTGAATACATCATCACTAGAATCTGCTTCGGTAATAAAATTTACACATTAAAAAATGTTTGTGCATATGGGTCACCCCATTAATGTTATTGTATATAATTTATTTATTTCCTCATTTATAATGAAATTATATTGTTTTAATTAGGGCTGGGCCAAAAAAAAAGAATTTGTAGATAAAAATGATTTTTATTTTGCAAATTTGAGTTAAAAAATAAATAAAAAAAATAAATATATATATTATTTTTTTTCTCACCACAGTTTTTTTTTTTGGACTTTTTCACGTTCCGTCCTAGTGGGTTACCGTAGCGTGATGATTTGACAATATATCTGATGTCGGCAGTCATTTTTAAGTGCAGAAAAAAAAAAAAAAAATCAAATCGAAACTCAAATTTTTCTTTTAAAAAACCGCAAAGCCCTAACCGGTATATTAAAAATTCATATGATAACGAAAATATACACCTGTATTCGGTCACACTAGCTCAGGTCATGGGGCAGCTTGGTGAAAACAAACACACGTGCTTCTGTCATCTGTCAAAAGTCATCTGCTCCTTTCAGTCAGCGAGATGCTCAAAGCTACAGGACTTTAATGTTGACCTTTCGTGATCGTAAATTAGCAATAAATGATGGATCAATAATCTGAAGGTTCGTTTTCACCGAGCTGTCACCGTCATGATCCGGTAGTGATGTCACGCCAACCAGCCCCGTACCGATGAACAATAATACATGCATGCTTATCATAAAAACTGTTTGGCTACTGCCAGTGCCTAGGAAATACTTTGTAACCAATAAGATTCGAGAGGTATGCCTGAAACTTTTACATCAATGTTACCCTGAAAACAGTATTATTTCAAAATTTCACCCCAAACATAGATCCTCTGTGCATTTTTTTTTGTCATAACGCTGAACAATAAATTACCCATGTGGTTTGGGACTGCTCATATACTCAAATATTCTGGAATGACATGTTTGTTTGTGAATGGATATGGACATACATTTTGATACAAAACATATAACTTTTGGTAATTATGAAAAAAACATGCCTCCAATAAAGTCCTTTGTTATAAACCTGATCTTACTATTGGCAAAAAATCATACATAGCTTCAAATTCTCCAACCAAAGACCTACATTTATAAGTAAGTAAAATGTATTTATAAAGGGGTTTTCACAGACCATGGTCACAAAGTGCTTCACATTTTACAGTTTAAAACAATAACAGTACATATACCAGTACAGTGCAATGTCGGTAGCATGCACGAAATAAAAGGGTACATAGTATTAGAATCACTTTTATCCTCATACATAATCCTTTTAAAGCGCTGCACCAACTCTAAAGCTGTGGAGATCAAAAAATGTCTATTGAATTTGAACTGTAATTGTAAATTGAATATAGAATTATTTTCTCTCTCTCTCTCTCTAATTTATTTGTATACTTGTGTGTAAATGACTGATGTTGAACGCTGACGTTTGTATGTGTACATAACTCAAGCATCTTACTTTGTTAATGTCACGTTTTGTAAATTTCATCAATAAAAAAATAAAAAATAAAAAATAAAAAAAATCAATCAATCAATTGCCAACCTAAAAACATCAACAACACAAAAAAAAAATCCGCAAAACGATAATACATTTATTTCTCGAGCACTTCTCCTAATCAAAGGTACAAAGTGTTTATAAAAGTACAAAATCGGGTCACAGTAGCAAGGTCCTGATAATGTGTATCTAACAGGAGAACTTATAAAATGGTTAAAGACGTTGTTTTTATTTGACAAGGTTTTACCATATCTGCCATTACTGTACGCATCCGGTAACGCAACCGAAAGTAGGTCCACGGATAACCCAGACATGGGATTAAGCAAAACACCGGTACCTGTCTGTACGGTATCCGCCGGTGTGCAGCCTTCCCCGGCTCCGTTCCATCTTCCTTCCCCAGCGGCTGTCGGGCAGAGCCCGCTGCGGCAGCGGGACGACGTGCCGGAGGAAGAGCTCCGTGAGCCGGTCTCTGCTCCCGCAGCCCCCGGTGGAGACGTTTCTCTGTGGCGGAAATACAATAATATCTGCTGTACATCAGCTTGATGATGAATGTTGATTTAAAAAATAAAATAAAATAACAACCGTTGTGGTTTATGCACAAACTAACCTCGGTTAAAACGAGCTGGAGGAAGTCCTGAGACAAGAGTTCTGGATGTAGTAAGAAATCTACATCTGAGCTGCTCTGGGCCTTCGTGTTGTGGTCCGCCATGTTTAACACTACTTCTTCTGGACTGTATGTGGCAGAATTCACCTACAGAAAGACCTACACCGCCCCCTTTGGTTTAAATTATACATGTTTCTTATGAAAAATTTATTATAATTCAAATCCTTAACCATGTAACAGTATATTTGCTAGATTATAAAACAAAGAATGGTTACATGTAATGAATCCAACTTTAAATAAAATTACAACCAATTTCATTTCGGAGCACTCAGAGAAACAGTTTAAACCCCTTTATTAAATAATAACTTTTAAAAAGTGAACAAATAACTGACTACAGCTTTAAAAAAGATAAAGATAAAGATTAAAAGCGTCAAATCCACTATGAAATAAGATCAGCCCAGTTGTCATCAATCCCTGTAATTGTGTGTTCCAATAGTTTGGGGGCTTCCAGTCCATACTGAGTCCAGATGTTCCAATTCACTCTTTCCTGGATTTCTGTCATTTAGATGGTTGTTGGTTCTTGTTCAGGGAGGATGCTGTAGTCTGCTTTTAGGTCTGCTTCCTTCTCTCATATGCCTTTCCAGTATTTTTCTATCTCTACTTGTTGTTTATACCCTGCCATTGAGAGAACACTTTGGCCGATAGAGTGTAAAACATCCTGGCCGCCACTTCTTTGGTGTACTTCTTCACTTGCATGGAAGGAGCACATTGATGTCCATTCTTCTGATGTTCTGTTCCCATCTCTAATGTGGATTAGCTTGTTGGTCTAAGTAATGGTGTCCGTCGTGATTGTACTCAGGGCAGCATTCACGTCTTCTAATCTAGAAGATCTTCTGATGGTACATGAGAACTCATCCTAAGTAGTTTCCAGGGGGACCAGGATTCCAATGTTCTTTGTTTTCATGATCTTCCTTCTCAGAAGCTCTTTATTTGAGGCTGTTGGTATCGGGGGCTTGGAACTAAATTTCTGAACTTGGGGGAGATGATGACATTGTAGCATTGTTGTCACTTTGTTTGTGGATTTTGATGTTTCCAAAGGTTCCACGTTCTCTGCATGTATCTCCTCTCTCTGGGATCACCGTCCATGTATGGTATTGTTAAAGGAACCCATTTGCTATCAGGTTGTCCTGGTTCCCCAATGTCTGGCGAGGACCTTCTCTACTATGGCAACATCAGAACTGGTATGACTCTGACATTATTGGTATCACTCATACCAATAATGTCACAAAAGTCACAAATGTCACAAAAGGACCCCAGTCCTTTTGTGACAGTCCAAGCTCTACCACTGTACATATATATACACACACAAAGTATGTCTGCTTCAATTAACCTTTGCACACAGCTAAAGAAGAAACCAATTCAATGACACATTCGTTTAGTTTCATTTTTCATGACATGACATTTGTTTTACCATTCATTTTTAACATTTGACAAACATGACAAACATCAAATTTGATCAAATATATTGCGTCTTTGAAAATGTCAGGACATCACTCACCATCAAAACTATATACTTTTTAAAATCCATCACTGACAACCACATCTCAGAACTTCAGACACAAAACCAAGACTGAACATATTGAAATATAGGACACAGTATATGAAACAAAGTTATGTTAGGAAATGGTATGAATCTAAAATCGGTGGCAGTGTTCCGTGTTGGCTAATTTATTGATGTAAATATACCTTCAGAATACAGTTTAGAGTCAGGCCCTCAATGGTTTAAGGTCAGAATACCAACTTGTGATGGTATTTAGGGCGATCTTAAAGGTGTTTTCTGTGTTTTATTTAGACACATAAGCCTTTTAAACAAAAACAAACATTATAGATTGTTTCCTACGCCATAAAAAGGCAGGAAATTATATTTCTACTCAAAAACATTAATGCTGCCTTTCTATGAATTAGATTTCCCCCCACAGTACTAAGGCACCTTCTATCATACATTTATTTCCCAGTACACCAACATATATGGGGTTGGGGAGGTGGGATCAAAACTCGGCCAATGATGGCCAGACCTGGAGCATGGCATTTAAAGCACTGCTTTATTTCAACAGAAAATTGGATACAGGTGTTGCCATGGCAACATATTTCAACAGTGCACCTCAAACAAGTGGTTCTGATATGAAATAGATGGTGGTTTGATAGAGGTTGAAGGTGTACCATCACCAAAATTCAACAAAAAGTGTTTACATGCACAGTTAACTGTTCACATGCGCTACGAGTGAAAGTGTCCGTCGGTAGACATGTTCTTTTTTTAACGTGTGCACTGCACATGAGGAGCTTGTTTTGGAAATGAAAGCTGTAAACACTGTGAATGTCTGAAGAACATTAACACCCTCTCAACTGCTACTTATAACAGCTTACAGTATTAATAAGTAAAAAGTAATGTTTGAATTTATATGCCCACCCTTAAGTATCTTTTTCTCTCGTTTTATATTTGATTTTTTAAACATTGGCCACCTGAATAATAATAATGTCGGTTCTGGCACTTTCTGAAACACCCAACAGCACACAAAATACACACATGATTTGATACACTTTCAGCAGGTTTGGATGTAATTTCCTTGAAAAAAAAAAACCGTTTTTTTTTACATTTTTCAAATGTTATTGTGAATAAATATGGAGAGAGAATGCTGAAACTTGACTTTATGACAGTAGTCCATGTCAAATTGAGTCTTTTCAATAATAATAATAATAATAATAATAATTTACAGAATTAAGGGATTATTCTTTCACTCCACACTTAGTGGTGGTAAACTACTATTGTAGCCACAGCTGCCCCGGGGCAGACTGACGGAGGCGAGGCTGCCAAAGTGCGGCATCAGCCCCTCCGTCCACCACCAACACTCACTCACACACGACATTCATATTCATATTGACTTCTCAGTGGTCTCTAGGGATGTAACGATTCACTCAACTCCCGATACGACTCGATTCACGATACTGGCTTCACGATACGATTATCTCACAATTTATTTTACAAAATGAGACTGTTGGCAAATGATGATTGAAAAATATACTTGTATTTTTCATTGTCAAAAGAATCCCTTGATAAACTATTCAAAACAATGCAATTTAACTAAAAATAAATCTTGAATGAAAGAAATAAAGCAATAATACAAATGAAGAAGAAGCCTATTAATTTGAATTCTGGTTCTAAAGTAAACAATTCAAAACTACATAATAGTTATCTTTTCTTTTTAAAAGTGCAACTGAAAATGTATTTTGTGCCGTAACAATTGGACAAAACCAGTCTGCACTGTATTTACGTCAGATATTTGTTTGGACCAGCAGATGGTGCTGGTAACCCAGTGTTCAGTTGGGATGCAGCTATTCTATGCAGTGAAGAAGAGATGCTATGCTAGCAGACAGAGCTAATAGAAAAACGGGACTTTTACAGATATTCACGTAATATTACAGATATTCTTTCGGTACTACAGGGGTAAGGAATCATTTATGAAAATGTTTAAGAGTATAAGGGGGCCAGAAAGAGAGTAGTAGCAGATTCCGCCCGCCGCCTCAGCATTTGGACAAGAGAAGGATAAATATATAAATATATATTTAAAAAAAAGTACTGTGATTCAATTTTCAGAAAATCGATAGCTATGAATCGATTTTTAACTGCCTCACGATTAATCGTTACATCCCAAGTGGTCTCCCATCCACCTACTAACGAGGCCCAGACCTGCTTAGCTTCCGAGATCTGACGGAACCGGCAATTACAGGCTGGTATGGCCATGACAGACCATAAATGTGTACCATCCATCAGTCAGTTTAAATAGTCTTAAATTATTGATTAATTATGTGGTTAAAAGTTCACCCTGGTGGTATCTGGTGATAACGCTTAACATCTGATTGATCTATAGGTCATCATGGGTTCAGATTGCTTTAGTAGCAGCCTCATAGACCAAGCTGGTGTTTCATGGGTCAGACTGCTGACTGAGTCTCACTGCATACATAGATGTTGCTGGGTCTCACTCTCCTGTGGTTCCTGCCGTGTACCCTGGGACAGAGCCTGCAGCTCTTGGGGATGAACTCCTGACAGGCCTCCCTGAACTTCCGTATTCTCCAGCAGTAGATGATGGGGTTGAAGACTGTCTTCAGGTAGCTCAGCCACAGAGCTCCAATGCTGATCGGATAGAAGACGGAGCTGTAGTAGAACTGCCGACTGAACACGGCCATCAGACTGACCACCGTGTGTGGCAGCCAGCACACTGTAAACCCAACGAAGAGGATGAGGATGGTGGTGAAGGCTCTGGTTTTAAAGCTCATGTCCACTTTGACCTGAGGCAGCCTCTGTCGCCCTGTGAGTCTCATTTTGCTGACCTGATTGAGGGCTGGCAGGCAGGAGTGCTCGCTGGTGTGGTTGTGGATGCGGAGGGTGTTGCGTCGCACTGTGTTCAGGATGCACATGTAGGAATACAACATGACAGCAAATGGTACAAAAAACACTGCCACGGCCAACAGCACTGTGTATCCACGATCTGCAAGAGATTCACTGTAGCCCAACACACACTGGGGGCCCCAGGTACCCCCGATACCTGCTGCACCTGTCCTCCACCCAACCACAGACGGCAGGGACACACACAAGCTCAACAACCAAGAACCTGCGATCAACACTTTGGCTCTGTGTGGGGTGAGCTTGTCCTGCCACTGCACGATGATAAGGAACCGGTCCACGCTGATGATGAGCAGGATGGAGACCCCCTCCAAGACAAAGAACCAGTAGAGCATAATAGAGGCCCGACAGATCCCGCTCCCAAAGCTCCAGTCAGCTGTGGCCACTGTGACAGCAGTGAAAGGCATGCAGAGCAGGGAGAGCATGATGTCAGAAAAGGCCAGAGTGGCAAGGAGGAGATTAATTGCAGAGCGCATGGCAGGGTTTTGGTAAACAATCAAGCAGACAATTGCGTTTCCGAGAAAGCCGATGGTAATCATGAAGATCATTATGGCCGCCAGAGTCACACGTAAAGTCACTGATATGTGAGGAGGTTCAGCTTCTGGTTGGAAGCTCCCCATTGGTTCCTCTGCATCATCCGGCTGCATGAAGGCACAGTCCTCCAGCAGGCTTTCATTACAAAAAGCCATAGCAGTTGTTCTTAAAGCAACATCAGCATCAGGCTGCTCATCCATAGAAATACCTACAACACAAAAGACAAAGATATCCCCACAATGAAGATCAGTGTCAACTATTTAAAATAATTTCATTAAAAAAAGACATTGCAGAAATTACATTTGCTGAAAATTATTAGATGTATAATTTATTTTATGATAATGATCAAAACACATAAGAGATAACATCCAGAAAGCAGCTACAACAATACCTCATATATCATCTTAAGCAAATACCGGACGTAGTTCTGGTTCAAAAGCCTTAGCTATTAGCTTTTAATAGCCATTAGGGGACAGAAGTCTTCTCCAGTGATCATGCAAAAGATAATGCGAGGCTAACAGTAATTGTACTTTAAAAGCCATAAGATTATGACCTGCCCACTATTATGTTGATTCTTCCTTTTATGTGCAAAAACTGTCCAGAACCAATGAGGTAAGCACATCCTTTAAGATGGATTATTTTGGTCTTTAATGTTAGGAAATTGGGCCACTATTAAGCGTGTGACCGACAAATCCAATAGATCTTTTGCCAGATAGGGAATGTCAAGGCTAATTTTAGAATACTTTAATCACCACTGTTTTCTATTTGTTTGTTTGGCTGTTAGCAGCACAAAATATAGACCTTATACAATGGAAGATCCATTACATTTTGTAGGAGATCTAGGTCAACTGACTGATTCTGAATCAGTATCAAAAATCAAAAAATCCCAATCTCTCCTCATTGGCAAATTTTTGAAAATTTGTATCGTAATTGACTGAACCCTTATGACTCTGTTTTGTTAGGTCGGTTCCTCAATTACTACACACAGGTTCATCCAGATCAGATCCAGATTGTGCATTTAATGAGGATAGAAATATCTTCCAAGCCTTTCAAATTTAAATGATAATGGCAGTATAATCAGGATCACTGATCTAAACTGGCAATATTGGCACTGGGTGGAGGTTTGCACTCTGACAGCTCATGCTTTATATATTTTACCTTTATTTCATTTTGTTTTGTTTTCTGTCATTTTGATTTTGTATACTTTCAATTTTGATTACACTGTTTTTGCTCACATACCATGACTAAAATGTTGTTAAGAAATAAATAAATAAATATATATTCTATGTTCTAGTTATTTATTGCAATTCAAGTCGTGCAAGTCCAATGAACAGCTTGAAATGCTACAAAGGTAAGTACTGAACAGTAAGAGGTTAAAAAAAGTGTTTACCCAAAACTGAAAAATAATGTGCATTTCAGAGTTATACAAATAGGCCTTTTTCAGGGAACACAAAGTGGGTTAACAATTTAAAGCTGTTCTGCAGCAATGAAGGTTGATTCAGCCTTGAAAGCTGGTGCTAAAATGATATATATAGGGTGCTGCTGCTGTCAGGAAATTATCTTCAAAAAGAAAAAAGGTACACATGGTTTCTAACACTGCCCAAACAAGTGGCACGTGTCAAAGAACACAACATAAAAGACAGCGTTAGTACTCAATGTACCCGGAGCAGAACATTGCACAGTCACTCTAGTCTATCCTAAGTCTAGTCCTATCCTAGTCTAGCCTGTTTTCAATAGTAAATCTTTAATTTTCTCATCATCTGTGTGATATCAAGATTTATCCTGCTTCTTTATTCATTAATGTTTTAGTTTCAGGCCTCAGTGTTTTAATTCCTGCACATTTGTATTTTCTCCTCCTTTAGTGTGTGTGTGTGTGTGTGTGTACCAGAGCCATTTCTAGCTTTAATGCTTTGTCAAGAAAGACTATTTTATTGATAGGTAGCAAAATAAATAACAATAAGACAGTATCATTGAATAGCCAAAAGAGTCCAGCAATTCCTTGATCTATTAGACACTGCACAATCTGAAACGCAACATTGAAGGTTACATTGAAAACGTGTTGTCCAACGGGCTCAGTGGGTTGATGATTAACAGGAGATCGGTAATGTTTCACACATGAATACGAACGCACACATTTGCACATCAGTCAGTGTGTGAGCTCAACTGGAATCCCCTTACACGTCCGATCATCAGACGGTGACGCAACACAACAAAAACATACGGGCCTGACATTGTTTTCATCTAATGCTTGGGTGTTTGCTCAAGTGGTAATTGTGTGATGATGATGATGATGATGATGATGATGATGATGATGATGATGATGATGTCATTGTTGCAGCAAAATAACCCAAAGTGCTGCCCGTACCATCTGCAATCGTATTGGATCAATAATAGGAGAAGTGCTAAACTCTGTTTGCAGACACACAGAAGGTGACATTTAAAGGGCCAGGAGTCCTGAGTCACTGCCATCAGAGAACTCTGTCTAAGAAACAGAGTATCACACTAAAGAGAGCAGGTATGTGTGTTTAAGCAATGTCCTCAGAGATGGACGCACACAAAACCTCCAGTGAGCATAACTCTGCTCTTGCCTTCCTTAATCTATCCACAAACATATTTCAGCTCATGGGCTACATACGGCCAACTGGGATCTGATTTGGATTGGACTGGAAAAATCCTGGAATTTGTTTTCAAAGCAAAAAGCACTTCAAGAGTTCAGAGTTCATTGGGCATTAGTTACAATGTTTCCAGATGTAATCCACCTAATGTGAATCACTTAAAACTTCCAAATGTTAAGCATTCCATTGCAGATGTTTGGATTTGAACTTTATGGTAATTTACTGAATAATTAATGTTTTCAATGAAGCTCTGGTGGACCAGATTTGGTCAGTAGATCTTGAGTTTGACATGTTATTGCACATTAGTTCATGCTGGTGACCTACTGTATATATGCCACACATATACATCCATCAATTTGATTGGGTCTACAGCCACACATGTAACAACATTATGTGGAGGAACAAATGACAAGACCTACAGCACAACGTCTTTACTATTTTTATGCAAATTTGAATAAAAACCTTTCACTGTTTCTTCATCTACTTCCAGGACAAATTATTCACTGCTGTATATCCGAAATAATAGATGCTAATCACATTAGGTTGTAACATAGGTTTTATGATAGCTCTGATTGAATCTTTTTAACAAAACAGATAAAAGAGGAGGAATGCTTTTCAGTGTCCGTATCTACATTCTGGCACAAAACACCTCTTACAAGACGCTGCACTATGTTGCTGCCTGTAGTCATGACAACAAGGTCACCTATGGCAACGAGCATTCCTACTCTCATCACATGCACAAGTATGACTACAGTATTTATCCACATCCTAGTATTAACTCCAAAGCCTTAAATATTAGAGATTCCAAGACATTTTGACAAAGTCAAATTATAGTAATTTGGTTTTCCTTCATTTTGTTGATGTATTGCTTTTGTTTTATAAAAAAAAATGCTAAAATATTGCATTAAAATAGAAACTGCTTTGAATAATATTTGATTTTTGTATACATTATTTGAGTAAACAAACAAAAGGAAAAATGCTGTGTTACGAGCAAATATGATTCTCTCTCTTTTTTTTAAAGTAAGAAAGATGATTAAGATGTGCAAAAACATTTGATGTCACAGGTCATTGTGGGAAGACCAGCAACAAGACACAAGGGGTTTATACTGCATCAGCAGGGACTTTATCAGATAGCTTTATAATACAAACTGTGGTTTCAAAGTGTGCAGTTTAACCTTTTTATTGACTGTGGTAGGAGGTAGCTTATTCTGGAGAGCTGAGGTTTGATAGCTAGGTTAACATCTGGTCAGGGCTTATAATAGTGGTGTCTATGCTGATAAATACAGGAGGACATTCATTCACATAAGTAATGCCGTCACGTAGGCCTCGGATAAAAAAAATTAGTCAAAGCCTACAACAGTGTATTACACATTCTCTCCACCAGAGAGTAATGTAATAATCTTAGAGGTAGTGTCGGCGATTTTCAAAAACTAGCATGATTTTGAATGTAGCTTCCCTGATGGCTCCGCCTTTACCCCCCTCCCCCCTCCCCCCTGTGCTCTGTCTCACTCACATGCACGCGCACAGCTGCTGCAGAAGAGGAGCTCAGCTCATCGCTTGTATTGTGTAGAAACTACGTTATACATGTTAAAAAACGTGATCAAAAACTCTGTTTTAACTCTGTCAGCGATGACGCGCTTTCAGTGTGAGCTCGTGCATGCGAGGGGCCGAGAACGAGCAGGGAGACGTGATTGGTTAAAAAAACGGTTTGTTTTTTTCCATTGGTCGAAGTTATTACAGATTTACATCTGCTACAGATGATGGATTTTCTTCGTTCTTTTTTCAGAGCACATAAGATCTTAATTTCTGTCAGGACATCCAAAGACATTTTCAACCAAAAACTTAAGAAGTGTATCTGGAGGAAATCGCCCACCCTAGCTTTAAATATAGAGAGGCACTGCCTAATGGTAGCATTAACAATAATTTGTGCTGACTGTAAAAAGGGGCATTTTGTTCCCAAAGGTTACAGCTGATTAACAGGATAAATAAAAATTATGCTCATTTCTTACCTAAATACCTAAGGCACTGAAGACTTAGGGCTTGGGCCCTAATATGTGGATTTTGCATGTTCTCCACATGAGTAATGTATGTAATTACTGATTATTACTATATCCCAATTGGTATCAAATATACTAACATGATTAATGCCCATGAATCTTACATTTGTTTTTGCTTTATCCTACTGCTTAGGGCTGGGCAATATAGATATATAGAGTTTTCTATTTTGGCGATATAGAAAATGACAATATCGCCTATGTCAAAATATATCTTTTTTTTTTTTTTTTTACTTGTTTTTATTTATACAATCACACATTACAAATCACATCATACAAGTATTTGATATTATTCATAGAGTGCAGTCACACAGTGTCCTTCTTGACATTTTTAACATCTTTCTGAGATATTTTTTATAGCTTATTTTGTATTCAATTATGAAATACTCATTTTAGGAGTCGATGCTTTTGTAACTTCTTAGATCTTTCCCTAAACAAGCCACACTACAGAGCTCACTCACACATGCTGTCTGTTAGAGGAGAAAAAGACTAGTGGCATTTTTAGGGAGTCAAAAATATTTGTGACGTGTTAAAAATTGATCATCATCCCATCCTTAGTTATTTATGTAAACATCTGTTATGTGTGCGTGCGTGCGCGCACATGCACACACACGCACACACCTGTTTTTTTTTTTTTTTTCTTATACATTGTCCATCAATGATAGCGACATCCAGAAAAACCTCACCACCATTATCGAAGACATCAGTGGGTTGTGCATCCATCAGGTCGTGTCATGATTTCGTCCTGTCTGCTCCATTATTCCCACTTTGAAGGATTCCCAGCCGCGCTGATCGCCATCGTTCCTCCTGCACAGAAGATGCTTCAGCAGAGCAGCAGCAGCTCCGTGTCTTAAAGGAACAGGCACACAGCACATCAAAGCAGAGAGAACTGCATGGAAACCTCACATGTGCATGTGAACTGCTCCAGAAGTGCTTTCCAGTTTCTACTGATAGGAATCCGACATAAGAGAGTAAAAGATGTAAAAGATGATAACAACAACAATGGTGCAAAATCCAAAAGCAATGCAAAACAGTGCAATCAAAAGTTAAAATAAAATGTAAAAGTTTCCTTGCGCTGAAACTGCACTAGTCAATAACACAAATCTTAAAACCAAAGAACACAATGTGCAAACAACACAATGGAATTATATAGAATTGAACAATAATTCAAATAAAATAAATACAAATATGCATGAATATGGGCAGAAGATCAGCTGGTATAGTTGCTGATTTTTTATAATAGCATTTAATTAAGAGAAAACATGTTCAATGATTGTAAAGGGTGTGTTTCATGTTTATTATACCTTTTAAAATTATTATTATTATTATTATTATTATTATTATTATTATTATTATTATTGTTTGGGGGGTAGGTGCAGACCAGATTTAACTTGTTTTAAAAAAAAGTGCAGCCTACGGATGCTCTAATCGCCGAAGTGTTTGAACCAGAGCCCAAGTATATTTAGTTACTTAGTGGATGTATGTACAATACAGGTCCTGTTAAAAAGGAACGGCAGGGCTGACATAATTGCAAGATTGTTTTTGACACAAGGCTTTTTAGAATGTTAGTTTATTAATCTCTGAATGTTGCTTTTAGACACATTTGTATAACTATTTTAACGTGGTTATTCTTAAAGTATCATGTGACGTATCCTTAAGTAATAAATATTATTTATTGATTCCACTTTGTTTTTTGGGTCATTTCTTATTTCTGTCCTCCATGTGTACCTCCACAGTCTAGTTCTGGGTGTGCCTGGGGGTGGGGGGTGTCGCCGTGCTCCGCGGGGCCGGCGCGGTCTGGGGGGTGCCGTGGTGGGGGTCTCCGGCTGTGCTGCTCCGGGACCCGCAGTGCCACTTGCCCGTCTGCGCCATCTACCCTCTCGCGTGGCCCGCCATGCGGACGGGCCCGGCTCACACGGACAGGCCTCCTACATGTTCACTTCACCCCACTCCCAGCTGGTCTGGCTCACTCACAAAATGCACCATGCACCACACACCCATACCCAACCCTTGGGGGGCTGGATGGTGGGGCTGGGGGTGGAGGGGGCCGCCACCTGTGTTACTACGTAGTGGCGTGGGGGCGGCCCTCCCACCTCTAGTTGCCCTACTAATCCCTCCAATTTTAATCGCATCTCAACATGCCACCCCCCGGAGGGTGTATCATCATTTACACCCTCCGGCCTATTACACCACATACACATAAATCCACAGAGGCTGGATGGGGAGCACCGTTCCCCTCCATCCCCCTTCTTTTAATTACACCCCATACATTCACCAAACACACTCATTCACACAGGGGATCGGGAAGTGCCTCTCCATTCCCCAATGGAGTTGGTACACATATTTGGGCTTCTCCGGTGGGGGCCTGGCCCCTCTGTTGGTGGCTGGGCCACCGCATAGAGTAAAAGTACATCAGGATGGTGCGGTCGGGCGTGGCGGTGGCTCTCGGGGGGGCTTTGCCGGGGTCTCTCCTTGCGGGGTCTTTCCGGGCGGTGTCGGCCTGGTGGGGCGCGGGGGTGCCTCTCCCCCTTGGGTGTGGCTTGGTGCTTGTTTCGTCTCCTGGTGGCCTTGGGGGCGGGCCCCGCGGTGTGCGGGCCCGGGGCGGCCTGCCTCGCCGGTTTGGGGGGTGGGTGTGCTGGGGGGGTGCTGGTGTCCTCACCGGGGTTGGGGCAGGGCTGTTTGGCGCCTCGGGATGATGCTGTTTACTGGGGGGGCGGCGATAGCTGTTCCGGTGGTTGAGGTTGCTTTCGGCCGCCTGGTGGGTATGTCCTGCCGTCCGCGGACTGGTGGGTGGGTCCGGGGCATCCTTGGCTGGGGGCTGCTGTCCCGCACTGGATGTGTGCCGTTGGGGTGCCTCCGTCCCCGCGGTGGGGGTCGCCGGTTGCTCGCGGGCCGGCGGGGGGCGCTGCCCCGTGGCTTGCGCTGTCCGGGGGGCGGCGGGCCCTGGGCTGCTGGCCTTGTGCCATCTGGGGCTGTGCGGTCCTGCCGGGCTGTGGCCGGGTCCTGGGCTGGGGTGGGGGGCGTGTCCCGGGGGGCTTGGCCCGGAGGCTTGCCCTTGGGGGGTCCTGGTCCCGGGGGGTGCTCCTGGGGCCCGGGGTGCTTGGCCGGCTGGCCGGGTCGGTCCTGGCGGGGGTCTTCCAGGGCGGGTGGCGCGTGCCGCGCCCTTGCATACCTTCTGGTGCGGCCCCTGCTTGGGCAGTCCCCTGTGAGGCAGGGTGTCGGGGCCATAATAGGGGGCCACATCCTGCCGGGGCGGTCTGGCTTGGCCTCTGGAGGGGGCCCTGGCTTTAAAGAACTGAAGCTCGTGGCGCGGGCGGCATCAGCATCTGGGGCGGCATCAGCATCTGGGGCGCCCGGGGGGGCTAGGTTGGGGCACCTGGGGACCGGCGGGGAGACTCCCGCTCCCAGGCTGGGATCGGTGGCGTGGTGCGCTGGGTCCTTGGCTCCTTGGGGCCTTCTCGGGTGTGTATGGGGGGGCAATGGCTGCCTCTCGGCTTGGGATCTTGGGGGCGTTCGGGGGGCTGCTTGGCCGTGGGGTGGTCGCCAGGGGCCCCTAGATTTCCCGCTCTTTCTGCTGGCCCGACTGCTTCTTCGGGCCCAGGGGCGGCTCATGGGTTTTGCAGTAGCGGTTCTTGGAATCACATTTGTCATGGACGCACTGGCCTCGGGCTGTGGGATAACACTCATACTGGGCTCAACCACAGACACGTTGTTCCCAAATACCTGTTTTATGGAATTTCCACTCACTTCCTCCTCTGCTCACAGCCACCACCATTATTCCTAAGCCGCACACTGGTCACCAGACTGGCTTGATAACACAACAATAAGCACAATATACACAACCACAATTTCACATCGCATCACTTGAAACTTATTGACTATTCCCCACCCATTCGTTTTCCTATCTTGTATCCCTCCTCCCTGTTAACTCCCCCCCCACCCCCCTCACCCTGGTGTAACACTGCCCTCTCTTTTTTACATCCGCCCTTTAATAAAGTATTTACCCTTCCCTAGGGAGGGCTGGTGATGGTCACAATTATGCAATGAAATAAATTCATTTATTTAATTGCAATAATAAAATATGCATTGCTGTTAAAAGATTGCACTTCTTGTAGTGTTAACCTTCAACAGCATGTGCAGACAAGGTAAAAAAAAAAAAAAAAAAAAAAGGTAAGTGAATTGTTGATAGCTTAACTAAGTTTCTTGTGTGATAATAAGAATATAATTCATATTAAGCTACTGCATCTGGCATTATTGATATTTATATACATATAAAGTACCAAACGTGGCCCAGGTGTAACATAATTGGGCCAGTTCTGGCTGAAATATGGCAAGTTAGCATTAACAATTCTGGATATGATCCCAAACTGGCCCACATTTAAAGTGCCAAACATGGCCCACTTATCTTATATATAAACATATTTGGGCCAGTTCTGGCTGAATTGTGGCAAGTTAGCATCCACTAATCTTAATGTGAGCCTAAAGTGGCCCACATACCCACTGAGCAAGCAACGTCTATGGACGTCTAAGACGTCGGCCAGTCCAGGCCATAATCTGGACGTCTATATCACAGCCATATTTAGTGAATAAATGACATTGAGATTATACGTCCAGCGTGACCCGATTCTGCACGTCTATAGACAACCAAAATGAGTTGCAAATAGACGTTCCGCTAGGCCAGGGGTCTGCAAACTTTACTCTCAAAGGAGCCATTTTGTCTAATGTCACCTGGATTAAAGTCCTTTTAGAGGCGAAAAAATACTTTCTCAATAAAGACAATACAGTGTATTAAATTCTCCAGTTCAAATTATATCGAATCATTTTATGTAAACAATTTTTTAAGTTAATATATTTGAAGGGCGACAACACATGATCACGTCAGTCAACACATGATAATTGATCATTTTTTGTAACATCGAGCATGCATATTGAACTAAATCAACTAAATTACATTATATTTTGATCCAGAATATTCTTTTTGTTAAATATCTTACCAAGAATTTAAAACCTAAGGTTAGCCGCAGGTGCAAGTGAAGTTGATGATCTGTAGAGGTTTCAGGAAGTGATGAAGGAAGGTGATTTATTTTTGGGTTAAAAAATTGATTAATCATGATTCTATTTGATGTCAATGTCATTAATAATCAATACTCTCTGTGAGAAATAACAATTCATTATTTTAATATTTTTTTAAAGCTATAGGAAGCGAGGCTCCAGAGCCCCAGGTTGCAGACCCCTGTGCTAGGCCATGATCTGGATGTCCATATCACAGCCAGAATTAGTTGATAGATGACATCGCAATTATACGTCCACCGTGACCCGGTTCTGGACGTGTACAGACAACCAAAATGAGTTGCAAATAGACGTTCTGCTAGGCCATCATCTATACAGGTACTAATATGATAAAAAAAAAAAAATTTAATCATTACATGTTTAATTTAAAAAAGTAATAATTTAAAAAATTGTATCAAAATAATATTTTATAAATGGACATTTATTTGCAATAAAAAATACGTACCAGATTTCCTTTTACAAATACACATCAAGAAATACTGCAAGTTGAAATCCCAGAACTAAACTACTGTGGAGGTACACATGGAGGACAGAAATAAGAAATGACCCAAAAAACAAAGTGGAATCAATAAATAATATTTATTACATGAGGACACTTCACAAGATATTTTAAGAACTACCACATTAAAATAGTTATACAAATGTGTCCAAAAGAAACGTTCAGAGATTGATTAAACTAACATTTTCTAAAAAGCCTCTTCTCTCTCCTCTGCTCTTTTTTCTCTCTCATCCTCTTTCTTCTCCATCTCCCTCTCCCTCAAATAGGCCAACAGGTCCACTTCACTCCTCCTATTCCTGCTGTTGTCTCCTTCTTCTGGCGGAGAGGCCACTGTTGCCACCGTTGATAAAACGGACGTGATGAGGTGGGGCACGGCTATACTGGGCCGTTGGCCCATCACTTCATCCATTGCCTCAAACCACTTCCAGGTGGCAGCAGTGGTCTCTCTTCCCTCTTTACTGACCCCTGTCCTGGGCGTCTTCAGTTCCTAGCAAACGGCACATTGTTTATTAGTTAATGATCCCAAAGCTTACCTGGTAATTGTGGTTTGACACTGTTGACAAACCAAACAACTATTGATCCAGACAATAGTTTTTTTTTTTTTTTTTTTTAATCAAACCTTGTACTTTTGCTTTAGGTTTTCCCATTTCTTCTCCAGCCAACCTGCCTCCACCTTCCCCTGCAGGTTGTGGACCTTGATGAAAATGCCAAAAAAATTACAGGATTAGAATAGGAAATGTGGGCTTTGTTGCAATAGATGTTTGTGAATAATAATGACAAAACCATATGCAAGGCACATTTAATTTTTTTAGCACTTTACATACAAGGCAATGCACTCTATATGATGAAAACAAAACATTTAACAGCTTACCAATCAATAACAGACCATCAACAGCAAATCAACTGCAATCACAAGACAATTAATACATATACTTATGAATTAACACTTTTGCTTTTAACAGCAATCGCTAACTTTCCAGTGCATTGATTGATTGATTGATTGATTGATAGATTGATTATTGATATGCTCGCGCTAGGTATTGATTTTTAGTTGTTTATTTTTTTATTTACTCATTTATTTTATTTTATTTTTCAAAAACTTTTATGTTTTTTCACTAAAATGTGCAGGTCGGTCTTCACAGAAATTTTGTCACAAAGAACCAATATTTTGTTTATTGGAATATTGCACTGGTGTCACTGGTAAGAAAGACCCTATTTTTTGTTTACAGAAAGCACTATTGGAAATACTTATTCATTTGCATTAGTACACTTATTTACAAAAATGTTGCACTAAAATAGTGTCACTTTTTTAATTTATTGTCTTTCAGAGATATCAAATACATTTTTTTTATTTTTCACCTAATCTTTTTTTTTCGTTATGTCAGATTATTGTAGACTGAATTCTGACCAATATATCGATAATCACAGTATTGTCATATTTTGAGATAATTGCTATTGTGAGCTTTGTATCATGTATTGTATCGTATTGTGAAGTACCCAGAGGTTCCCACCTCTATTCTAAATCACTTGTCTCAACAAACTACAGTACAGATCAGATCACATAAATCTACATAGGCACAAACAAATGATTAATGTCTATTATCTCAACCGGAGAAGCAACAAATAATTAAAACAATGCAAAATTTCCAAGACTAATCTCTGGAGAGTAAATTGTGATGTTACACTGAGCTGTAGCGTTACGTCATTACTCTGAACTAATTCACAATTACCACATTGTACGACGCGACTTTCTTACTAACTCAAAACCTCTCTGGGCCACGTTTCGACGACCCGTGAAAAGGTTGTTTTTGTCGTACTGCCATTCATAAAGCCGTCTGGTGTCCTCATCGGTCCTTTCGGGAAACAAAACTCATGTTCTGTATTGTTATGCGTCAATAGGGATGCTTTTATATCATTATCACAGCAGGCCACACAAATGCTAAAGAAACACACATAACGATATTTAATCTAAGTTCCTAACGGATCCTGGCCGGAAAATATGCTTAATGACTTACCATAGTATCATTTAAAAAGAATAAAGTTGTAGTGGGCAGAGCCCACTGCAGACGAGCTTCGCCCCCAGCTAGTCTGCAGCTAACTCTGGCATACAGCTAATTACTAGCAAGCAGCTAACTTTAGCAGGCAGCAACAAATATCCTCAACGCATTACATTATGCCTTGACCAATCCTTGGACCGGCTTCCTCCATCTCCGCGTTGAAGTGACGCTTGCAAGTCGCAATGCATCATGGGGCGGTTGAGTGCGCGTGTAGTGTACATCCATGTACACTTAAAAATATGTCTGGAAATAGTACAAATCCGGTATTTCTGACGGCCATAATCTGTGCAAACTATAGAATAGGACGCACTTTAGACGCCATACTGAGTGCGAATAGTGCAAATAGTGCGCTTTTTCGGACACAGCCATAGTGTACAACCGGGTATATCTGACGGCCATAATCTGTGCACACTATTGGAATGGGACCACTACGCACTAAATATGAGTGACAATAGTGCGTACTGCACCATTTCGAAAACGGCCAATGTTTTAATCATCATCACGGTGGCAAAGTGCCTGGTGAAGGGGTGAATTCAAACCCACCCACCAAGGATGCACAACTGTATCCGGGATAGATACATCTTCAAGGAGGAAAACATCAACCTTCCGGGACCTCCAGCGGGCCCATTTCGAACTCTATCCAAAAACCAAGCACATATTCAGACTCAGGGGAATAAAACAAGTCTGCTGATACTACATTTTTTAAAAAATGAAGACTTTTTATTAACCCCAAAAATAGGGCCTTTTTGGCTTTAGCGGGCGCAATTTGGACTTTACCCAAAGACCAAGCACATATTCGGACTCGAGGGGACCAGACCTTTCCGTTGATACCATGATTGGCCCATTCCGAGCACTTTTAAAACAGTATTTTACATATGAATATTGCATTTATCCATGGTTGAATTATGTATATGTATCGCACGATTACACGTGAATTAGCGAGATCTTATGAGTCCTTGCTGCAACAGATGCTCAGCAAAACTGGAGGCGGTGGGGATTGATGGACTGCAGATTGCGCTGAAGTTACACAGCTGAGCAGTTTCGGTGCAGATACACATCCAGTGGAAATCCAGGATAAGGCTCTGTGCAGCAAGGAGCTGTTTACACACTTTCTAAAAGCGACAAGTCCCGAATGTGGTTAGCGACATGAAAACATTTTGTCACACATTTCAGCCTTAATGAAGGGAAAAGTCAATAGTGGTAAAAAATATTTGTGCTAGTGATTAATAAAAGGGTCTTTGTGGCATTTTTCTCCATCTGTTTATTATTTGAATGATCTGGAATACAAGTCATTTCAAAACACCATAGGTAAAGTTTGACACTTTGAGATGTCTTATGTCCTATTTAGGACATCCGTTCTTATCCTTGGTTTCCACCTGCACATGAAAAACAATGGATCTCTTCCCAACCGGAGTGTGTCAGTGTTGTTCTCCTGAGGTAGTGTCACATGCACATCCTCCTCATCCCATATTTGCAGAAAAACTTGGTCGACTGCCCCAGGTACCTGGTCACACAAGTGACAGTACTTGCTGATGTTTCTCACAATGTTGCTGTTATTTCTGGATATGTAGGCCTCTGCTTTTGTCTGGATTAAAATTGTTTCATGGTTAGTCTTTCTCGCTGATCCGAAACCAGAACTCATTTCTTGGGGCTTGTGTGCCGCTCCTGATGGTGGGCTCGTGAGGCCATGAAATCTTCGTATTTCTTACGCCATATGGACGGCTTTGGTTGGGTTGGTTTCTGAGAAGATTTCAGTTCCTCCTGTTCTCTGCCTGCGGGAGTCAAAAACCTTTCTCCTTTTTGCCAGTAACTTTTGGCAGATTTCTCTATGCTTCTCTCGGTCTTCGGGGAAGAATCGTCTTATACAGATTTTGCATTGAACCAGATCCAAAGGGAGGGGGGCAGTGCCGTCGTTGGGCATCTGTGCATGTTGCTCCTTGCAGATCTGAATGTGTCTGTCTGCTGCACTTTTTTTGAACCTCCACTGACAGTAAGGACACTGGATGTAGTCTGGGTCATAGGGGTGAGGTGGGGGTGGAGGCAGCGATGTTCCATCCTTCATGGCTGCACTGAAAATCTTTGCTGCTCGAACACAAGAAATTAAATCTTTGTTGTTCTTGCGCCAATTTGATGGCTTTTTGGGAGGTTCGGCTTTTGGTTGGGTTGGTTCCAGGACAGAGAATACAGTTCCTCTTGTTCTCTGACTGCGGAGTCGAAAACGTATTTCTTTTTAGCCTTTGACATTTGGCAGAAATTCGTATGTTTCTTCAAGACGTCGGGGAGGAATGTTCTCTCACAGATGTTACATTGAACCAGATCCACAGGGGGGGGGCCCAGTGCCATCTTCAAATTTTTCCATCATTGGGTGTCGATTGCTTGATGCTTTTTAATGTATCTTCTCTCTGACTCTCTCCACTGAGCTCTAAACAGAATGAAAGTACTGTTTCTGTGGATAACAGGAGCTAAAACATAGAACCATAGAAGCTACGTGATGATGTCACCCAGGAGGCTCCGCCCTATGTAGCTAAGGAACGTCTTGTGTCAGGGTGTGGCATCTGTGGTGGTGGTGGTAGTGGTGGTGGTGGTGGTGGGGGGGGGGTTGGAGTTGTTGTGGGGTGGCAGTGCCCGGTTTGGCCTGCTTGTGTGCACTAGTCGTTTCTAGCATTCCAAACACACTAATGCATAACTTCACTTATTTACAGTTTCTGAGTCAATTATCAACCCTTTACCCTAAATAACAATATTGAAATAAACAATCTGTGCATATTTACATCCATGCAGTTCCCATATACAATGGTGTCAGTATAACTAACAAACACAGATTTAACATCTGCTTAAAAGAATAATGTACCTAGTTACATAGTTTGTCACTGCTGATCATTACCTGCAACATGTATTTACCCAGTATTTTAATAGTGTAAGGCCTGGTTCACATTTTAAACATTGTATTACTTGTATGGTTTGTGTACAAATAACTGAACACTTTTACTAGCAGCTTTACCCAACAAAATCACCCAACTGTTGTTACAAAATATTTACAGATGCTTAACACAATAAACTCTTAAGTATATTAAAATATAAGGAGCCTACACATCAATAAATTCTAGGTCGCCATTTTGACAACCTTCTAAATGTGGACCGCTACAAGGACGGGCAGTAAACATCTAATCTGGCCAAAGAAATATACTTCGCACACTCAATCTAACCAAATTATCCTGTCTCACAGGTATTCAAAAGGCTTCAAATGTTTGGGTGAATATTACACACAATTTAGAAGACACGATGATCTGTCAGTTTTATCGTTCCGTAGGCCGCATAAAGTCTGAGGAACGGAAAGCTGAAAGCCCATATTAAGCAATGCTCTCCTGAGACAACACTTCCCCCTTGAGGCCAAAATGGAAAACTGCACCATCTGTGCAGGCTGTCTACACTATGTTAAATGTGTCCCACTACTTAAAAAAAAACTTACAAAAAAACAAACATAAGGATTACCAATTGTGACCATACATTTGTAGGTGTAAATGAACGTATTTTATTGCATAATTGTGACCATCAACAGCCCTCCCTAAGGAAGGGTAAGAAACACTTTATTATAGGGAGGATATAAAAAGAGAGGGCAGTGTTACACCTAAGTGAGGGGGAAGGGACCAGAGAAGAGGAGGTCAGGGTAGGAAAATGGAAGGGGTGGGGAAGAATCAAGTGTTTTAAGGTGAGAATGAGATGTGATGTTATCGTTGTGCATAATGTGCTTATTGTGTTGTGTAATCAGTTCAGCCAGTTTGGTGACAAGTGGAGAAATGTAAGGTGGTGTATAATGGATAATGGTGGTGGTCGTGAACAGAGAGAAGGAGGGAGTAATTATACCAAAAACTGGTATTTGAGATCAACGTGTCTAAGGTTAAACCCAATGCAAGCTTATCCCACAGCCCAAGGCCAGTGCATCCTTGACCAATGTTAGTGCAAGGACCGCTTCTGCAAACCCAGGCGCCGCCTCGAGCCCAAAAAAACCTGCCAGGCCGGCCAAAACAAAGGGAGCCAAAGAGCCCCAGGCCACCCCCATGACTGAGCAGCCTCCCTAGAAGCACAAGAGATCCCAGGCCGTGAGGCAGCCAACGCCCCCACACACACACCCGAGAAGTCCCAAAAGAGCCGAGAACCCAATGCGCCCCGCCACCGCCCCCAACTTAGAACATTAAGGAGCCCCACGCCCAGGAGACAGCCAGGACTGCCCCGGACAGGCAGCCAGCGGGCGCCTACCAGCAGAGACCGGACCCCAGGCCAGAAGGAACTGGAACAGGAGTTGCCCGCCCAAGGATGACAGCCGCTTTCTTGGCCGCCTGGGGCACCAAGGTGATGCTGCATGTCGCCTCACTGGCACCCCAGATCAGCCTTCATTGATGTTTTACAGAACCATGCTTGTGGATGTGCTTAAGGTGTAAATTGTTCACATCAGGTATTGATTATTTCAGTATTTTGGGCCAAATTAATCCTTTTTTTGTCGGACTTGCTGATAAAACCTAAAATCAACATTTCCCCCCAAATGTTGAATACATATGGCATGTGGGCATTTCAAGCATACATAATCCACATAATATCAAGCCAAAACAAAACCTCAACTTGTATTTTTTGTGGAGTTGGCTATGTAGATTTTATACTGATGTTTAATAAATGGAACAAAGTTTGCAGTGGGATATTTTCTAACAGAATCCATCCAGTTTGTGTCTAGAGAGATTAAACTTCATTCCAAGGAGCTAAGAATCTCAAAGCTGCTGCTATGACTAATGTTTAGTCTGAACAGCAAGTCTAGTAATGAAGTGTCTTGTAATTGATAATGATAATAAAACATAAATAAATTAATTGAACAAATAAATCTAGTGCCAATAAAATGCAGTATAATAGGTGAGTTGGCTCATGTTGTCACTTTGAGCACTAATTCTGGCCTACTCTATATTTGTAACGCAAACATTATCAAAAAATAATTCTCGGGAAAAAATATGTATCTGGGGTTACCAGGAATGTGTGATATTAGAATGGGGTTATAACCCAATAAAGGTTGGGAACCACTGCTTTAGCCACACTAGCCCAAAACAAATATGTTGCTTTAAAAAAAAAAAAAAAAGAGCATTATTGAAATGCACGTTTTCCATGGCAACCGTGTCATCTCTCACCGTATATAAGCGGTTAGAAAGAAAACAACCCGTTTTCCAGTAGTTGTGTCAGCAGTGCACTGTGCAGCCGACAAGGAAAACTTTCTCAAGAATCTCCAGCGACCCTTTCTGAACATCATCAATCCTTGTCTTTTTTTTATTTATTTATTTATTTTAAACAGGAATAAATATTTGCTCCCTGTATTCTGCTCTCCTTGTGTGTGTCCAACACAATTTAGCAGTTAGCCTAACTCCTCTTGAATAAATACGTGAGTCAGGATGTAGCTTCCTTAGCTCCACTTTATTCCTGATGCACCATGTAAACGTTTCAACATGGAGTAAAACTGTAGAACCGAAATAAAACACTATCAGCATAGCATCATTAGCAATGGCTAAACCCACAGAAAATTAGCATATCACATGTCGGAGTGCCAGTAAACCAACATTAACCCATTTGCATCTTAAAGTAATCAAAATTCACATTATAGTAAACATGTCATACAAATAAAGCTTAAACCAAATTCTGCTCCTAAATATAAATCAAAAACTTACAGACGGTGATGTCGATGGCGTAAACACAAAGCAGATGGCAGAGGATGGACTTCTCCACATGTGGCTTACAGAGAACTAAAGAAGATGGCTGACTTCCTGTCACATGCTCAAAAACTGACCTTCAAAATAAAAGACTCCACTGAATAGACAGACTAAATTAACATACAGCACTTCTATTACAAAAATAAGGGAAGAACACCCTTTTTTTCCAATTTGCATTTCTTTTTTGGCTACCTATGTTATAGTAGAGCAATTTTTAGGTGTTTTGTGCAACCTCTTAATATTTTATCATTTGCATAAAATTTGAATTCAAATAATTTGGAGAGATATGGGTCATTTTGCGTGTTTTTGGTGTCATTATGTGTGCTTTTGTATTTATTTTTGTGTTCTTGTAATTTTGTGTATTTTTCTGTCATTTTCTGCATTTATGTTGTTGATTTGCACGTTTTTGGGGTCACTTTCTGTATTTTTGTTGTTTTCTGTATTTTCCTGTCTTTTTGTGTAACTTTGTTTACAGTTTGTTTGTCTTTGGAGCTATTCTGTAATGTTTTGCTGTTTCTAGTGTTTTTGCAGTCATTTTGTTTGTTTAAGTAGTTGTTGTGTCTGTCTTTGTTTAGTCTTTCTTTTTTCACATTTTTGTGCATTTTACTGTTGATTTGCGTGTTTTGGGAGTTATTTTGTGTATGCTTATTTTTATATTCCTTCTAGAATCAGAATCAGAATTGTTTTAATGGCCAAGTACAGTTTTTAGGACAGGACAAGAAATTTGACTTAGTAGTCGGTGCGCAAAACAAAAAAACAAATAAAACCAAAAACAACCCAGCAACAATGATAATAATAATAATAGTAATAATAATGATAATAATAAATATAAAGGATGAGGGATAGATAAAGGAATGATAGAGAATATAGGATAAATATGATAAATTATATATATATATATATATAGTGCTGCAGGTAATGTCTGGGGGTGTGTTCATATGGATGGTGGCAGAAGGAAAGAAGCTGTTTTTGTCTCTGGAGGTTTTGGTCCTGATGGACCGAAACCTCCTTCCAGAAGGGAGAGATTGAAACAGTTTGTGACCGGGGTGGGAGGGGTCGCCCACAATCTTTCCAGCACGCCTCAGAATCCTGGAGGCGTACAGGTCCTGGAGGGAGGGCAGATTGCAGCTTCTTTGCTGAGTGGATGATACGCTGCAGTCTGGCCTTGTCCTTGGCCGTAGCTGCAGCGTACCAGATGGTGATGGAGGAGCAGAGGATGGACTGGATGATGGAGCTGTAGAAGTTCACCATCATCTTTGTTGGCAGACTGAACTTCTTCAGCCGCTGCAGGAAGTACATCCTCTGCTGAGCTTTTTTGATGAGGGAGCTGATGTTCAGCTCCCACTTGAGATCCTGGGTGATGATGGTCCCCAGGAAGCAGAAGTACTCCACAGAGCTCACTGTAGAGTCTCCCAGGGTGAGGGGGTGAGGGGGGCTGGGTTCTTCCTGAAGTCTACTATCATCTGTCTTTAAAAATATGGGCCAGAAGAGGCTGGAAGGGCTCAGATAGTTAACCAGTGAAACTTACACACAGGCAGATTTCATGATTTGGAGGTTTGGGGGTTGAACATGTTTGGGCCTTCAGTAAACAACTTAGCAAATGTCTCAGCTCCATGTCATTTGATCAGCTTTGAGCTTCTGTATGTACATAGACTGTTCACATCACTAATGATTAGTCACATATATGCTTTGGTTTTTGGCTGACAGTCTCTTGAAAAATTACTATAAACTATTTTCAGTGGCCCATAACTAAATGTGGGAATGTAAGAAAAAAATATGATCTCTTTTAATTTATAGTATAAAGATTAATCTTTTTTGGGATACAAAACAATTTTTCTTAATGCAACTTCTTCATTTTTATTTTCCAACTTTGGAGCTATTTCACCACTCACTATAGAGGGTTTTCACAGCGCGTCATCACCACATAATCAAACTGGAAGTCGCCATATTGGAGGTACTCAGCAGGTAAATAAAGCAGATCCCGAGCGTGGAACGTGGAAAAAAATGGTGAATTATTGCCGTGTTTTTAGCTGGACCAATCAGTCAGACCGTAAAAAACATTTGGAGTTTTATAGACTGCCAAAAGATATAACAAATCAGGGAGAACAATGTCAAAAGTTATCAGAGGGAAGGAGGCGCTTGTGGTTTGCTAAACCAGAATCTACGAGGCAAAAATCTGGACAATGTCCACATTTGTTTGGCCCATTTTTGTCAGGTAAGTGAATTGTTGATAGCTTAACTAAGTTTATTGTGTGATAATAAGAATATAATTCATATTAAGCTACTGCATCTGTCATTATTGATATTTATATACATATAAAGTACCAAACGTGGCCCAGGTGTAACATAATTGGGCCAGTTCTGGCTGAAATATGGCAAGTTAGCATTAACAATTCTGGATATGAGCCCAAACTGGCCCACATTTAAAGTGCCAAACATGGCCCACTTATCTTATATATAAACATATTTGGGCCAGTTCTGGCTGAATTGTGGCAAGTTAGCATCCACTAATCTTAATGTGAGCCTAAAGTGGCCCACATACCCACTGAGCAAGCAACGTCTATGGACGTCTAAGACGTCGGCCAGTCCAGGCCATAATCTGGACGTCTATATCACAGCCATATTTAGTGAATAAATGACATTGAGATTATACGTCCAGCGTGACCCGATTCTGCACGTCTATAGACAACCAAAATGAGTTGCAAATAGACGTTCCGCTAGGCCAGGGGTCTGCAAACTTTACTCTCAAAGGAGCCATTTTGTCTAATGTCACCTGGATTAAAGTCCTTTTAGAGGCGAAAAAATACTTTCTCAATAAAGACAATACAGTGTATTAAATTCTCCAGTTCAAATTATATCGAATCATTTTATGTAAACAATTTTTTAAGTTAATATATTTGAAGGGCTTCAAAACATGATAATTGATCATTTCTTGTAACATCGAGCATGCATATTGAACTAAATCAACTAAATTACATTATATTTTGTTCCAGAATATTCTTTTTGTTAAATATCTTACCAAGAATTTAAAACCTAAGGTGAGCCACAGGTGCAAGTGAAGTTGATGATCTGTAGAGGTTTCAGGAGGTGACGAAGGAAGGTGATTTATTTTTGGGTTAAAAAATTGATTTATCATGATTCTATTTGATGTCAATGTCATTAATAATCAATACTCTCTGTGAGAAATAACAATTCATTATTTTAATATTTTTTTAAAGCTATAGGGAGCGAGGCTCCAGAGCCCCAGGTTGCAGACCCCTGTGCTAGGCCATGATCTGGATGTCCATATCACAGCCAGAATTAGTTGATAGATGACATCGCAATTATACGTCCACCGTGACCCGGTTCTGGACGTGTACAGACAACCAAAATGAGTTGCAAATAGACGTTCTGCTAGGCCATCATCTATACAGGTACTAATATGATAAAAAAAAAAAATTTAATCATTACATGTTTAATTTAAAAAAGTAATAATTTAAAAAATTGTATCAAAATAATATTTTATAAATGGACATTCATTTGCAATAAAAAATACGTACCAGATTTCCTTTTACAAATACACATCAAGAAATACTGCAAGTTGAAATCCCAGAACTAAACTACTGTGGAGAAATGACCCAAAAAACAAAGTGGAATCAATAAATAATATTTATTACATGAGGACACTTCACAAGATATTTTAAGAACTACCACATTAAAATAGTTATACAAATGTGTCCAAAAGAAACGTTCAGAGATTGATTAAACTAACATATTCTAAAAAGCCTCTTCTTTCTCCTCTGCTCTTTTTTCTCTCTCATCCTCTTTCTTCTCCATCTCCCTCTCCCTCAAATAGGCCAACAGGTCCACTTCACTCCTCCTCTTCCTGCTGTTGTCTCCTTCTTCTGGCGGAGAGGCCACTGTTGCCACCGTTGATAAAACGGACGTGATGAGGTGGGGCATGGCTATACTGGGCCGTTGGCCCATCACTTCATCCATTGCCTCAAACCACTTCCAGGTGGCAGCAGTGGTCTCTCTTCCCTCTGTACTGACCCCTGTCCTGGGCGTCTTCAGTTCCTAGCAAACGGCACATTGTTTATTAGTTAATGATCCCAAAGCTTACCTGGTAATTGTGGTTTGACACTGTTGACAAACCAAACAACTATTGATCCAGATAATAGTTTTTTTTTTTTTTTTTTTTTTTTTTAATCAAACCTTGTACTTTTGCTTTAGGTTTTCCCATTTCTTCTCCAGCCAACCTGCCTCCACCTTCCCCTGCAGGTTGTGGACCTTGATGAAAATGCCAAAAAAATTACAGGATTAGAATAGGAAATGTGGGCTTTGTTGCAATAGATGTTTGTGAATAATAATGACAAAACCATATGCAAGGCACATTTCATTTTTTTAGCACTTTACATACAAGGCAATGCACTCTATATGATGAAAACAAAACATTTAACAGCTTACCAATCAATAACAGACCATCAACAGCAAAACAACTGCAATCACAAGACAATTAATGCATATACTTATGAATTAACACTTTTGCTTTTAACAGCAATCGCTAACTTTCCAGTGCATTGATTGATTGATTGATTGATTGATAGATTGATTATTGATATGCTCGCGCTAGGTATTGATTTTTAGTTGTTTATTTTTTTATTTACTCATTTATTTTATTTTATTTTTCAAAACCTTTTATGTTTTTTCACTAAAATGTGCAGGTCGGTCTTCACAGAAATTTTGTCACAAAGAACCAATATTTTGTTTATTGGAATATTGCACTGGTGTCACTGGTAAGAAAGACCCTATTTTTTGTTTACAGAAAGCACTATTGGAAATACTTATTCATTTGCATTAGTACACTTATTTACAAAAATGTTGCACTAAAATAGTGTCACTTTTTTAATTTATTGTCTTTCAGAGATATCAAATACATTTTTTTTTATTTTTTCACCTAATCTTTTTTTTTCGTTATGTCAGATTATTGTAGACTGAATTCTGACCAATATATCGATAATCACAGTATTGTCATATTTTGAGATAATTGCTATTGTGAGCTTTGTATCATGTATTGTATCGTATTGTGAAGTACCCAGAGGTTCCCACCTCTATTCTAAATCACTTGTCTCAACAAACTACAGTACAGATCAGATCACATAAATCTACATAGGCACAAACAAATGATTAATGTCTATTATCTCAACCGGAGAAGCAACAAATAATTAAAACAATGCAAAATTTCCAAGACTAATCTCTGGAGAGTAAATTGTGATGTTACACTGAGCTGAGCGTTACGTCATTACTCTGAACTAATTCACAATTACCACATTGTACGACGCGACTTTCTTACTAACTCAAAACCTCTCTGGGCCACGTTTCGACGACCCGTGAAAAGGTTGTTTTTGTCGTACTGCCATTCATAAAGCCGTCTGGTGTCCTCATCGGTCCTTTCGGGAAACAAAACTCATGTTCTGTATTGTTATGCGTCAATAGGGATGCTTTTATATCATTATCACAGCAGGCCACACAAATGCTAAAGAAACACACATAACGATATTTAATCTAAGTTCCTAACGGATCCTGGCCGGAAAATATGCTTAATGACTTACCATAGTATCATTTAAAAAGAATAAAGTTGTAGTGGGCAGAGCCCACTGCAGACGAGCTTCGCCCCCAGCTAGTCTGCAGCTAACTCTGGCATACAGCTAATTACTAGCAAGCAGCTAACTTTAGCAGGCAGCAACAAATATCCTCAACGCATTACATTATGCCTTGACCAATCCTTGGACCGGCTTCCTCCATCTCCGCGTTGAAGTGACGCTTGCAAGTCGCAATGCATCATGGGGCGGTTGAGTGCGCGTGTAGTGTACATCCATGTACACTTAAAAATATGTCCGGAAATAGTACAAATCCGGTATTTCTGACGGCCATAATCTGTGCAAACTATAGAATAGGACGCACTTTAGACGCCATACTGAGTGCGAATAGTGCAAATAGTGCGCTTTTTCGGACACAGCCATAGTGTACAACCGGGTATATCTGACGGCCATAATCTGTGCACACTATTGGAATGGGACCACTACGCACTAAATATGAGTGACAATAGTGCGTACTGCACCATTTCGAAAACGGCCAATGTTTTAATCATCATCACGGTGGCAAAGTGCCTGGTGAAGGGGTGAATTCAAACCCACCCACCAAGGATGCACAACTGTATCCGGGATAGATACATCTTCAAGGAGGAAAACATCAACCTTCCGGGACCTCCAGCGGGCCCATTTCGAACTCTATCCAAAAACCAAGCACATATTCAGACTCAGGGGAATAAAACAAGTCTGCTGATACTACATTTTTTAAAAAATGAAGACTTTTTTTTAACCCCAAAAATAGGGCCTTTTTGGCTTTAGCGGGCGCAATTTGGACTTTACCCAAAGACCAAGCACATATTCGGACTCGAGGGGACCAGACCTTTCCGTTGATACCATGATTGGCCCATTCCGAGCACTTTTAAAACAGTATTTTACATATGAATATTGCATTTATCCATGGTTGAATCATGTATATGTATCGCACGATTACACGTGAATTAGCGAGATCTTTTGAGTCCTTGCTGCAACAGATGCTCAGCAAAACTGGAGGCGGTGGGGATTGATGGACTGCAGATTGCGCTGAAGTTACACAGCTGAGCAGTTTCGGTGCAGATACACATCCAGTGGAAATCCAGGATAAGGCTCTGTGCAGCAAGGAGCTGTTTACACACTTTCTAAAAGCGACAAGTCCCGAATGTGGTTAGCGACATGAAAACATTTTGTCACACATTTCAGCCTTAATGAAGGGAAAAGTCAATAGTGGTAAAAAATATTTGTGCTAGTGATTAATAAAAGGGTCTTTGTGGCATTTTTCTCCATCTGTTTATTATTTGAATGATCTGGAATACAAGTCATTTCAAAACACCATAGGTAAAGTTTGACACTTTGAGATGTCTTATGTCCTATTTGGGACATCCGTTCTTATCCTTGGTTTCCACCTGCACATGAAAAAAAATGGATCTCTTCCCAACCGGAGTGTGTCAGTGTTGTTCTCCTGAGGTAGTGTCACATGCACATCCTCCTCATCCCATATTTGCAGAAAAACTTGGTCGACTGCCCCAGGTACCTGGTTTCACAAGTGACAGTACTTGCTAATGTTTCTCACAATGTTGCTGTTATTTCTGGATATGTAGGCCTCTGCTTTTGTCTGGATTAAAATTGTTTCATGGTTAGTCTTTCTCGCTGATCCGAAACCAGAACTCATTTCTTGGGGCTTGTGTGCCGCTCCTGATGGTGGGCTCGTGAGGCCATGAAATCTTCGTATTTCTTACGCCATATGGACGGCTTTGGTTGGGTTGGTTTCTGGAAGATTTCAGTTCCTCCTGTTCTCTGCCTGCGGGAGTCAAAAACCTTTCTCCTTTTTGCCAGTAACTTTTGGCAGATTTCTTCATGCTTCTCTCGGTCTTCGGGGAAGAATCGTCTTATACAGATTTTGCATTGAACCAGATCCAAAGGGAGGGGGGCAGTGCCGTTGTTGGGCATCTGTGCATGTTGCTCCTTGCAGATCTGAATGTGTCTGTCTGCTGCACTTTTTTTGAACCTCCACTGACAGTAAGGACACTGGATGTAGTCTGGGTCATAGGGGTGAGGTGGGGGTGGAGGCAGCGATGTTCCATCCTTCATGGCTGCACTGAAAATCTTTGCTGCTCGAACACAAGAAATTAAATCTTTGTTGTTCTTGCGCCAATTTGATGGCTTTTTGGGAGGTTCGGCTTTTGGTTGGGTTGGTTCCAGGACAGAGAATACAGTTCCTCTTTTTCTCTGACTGCGGGAGTCGAAAACGTATTTCTTTTTAGCCTTTGACATTTGGCAGAAATTCGTATGTTTCTTCAAGACGTCGGGGAGGAATGTTCTCTCACAGATGTTACATTGAACCAGATCCACAGGGGGGGGCCCAGTGCCATCTTCAAATTTTTCCATCATTGGGTGTCGATTGCTTGATGCTTTTTAATGTATCTTCTCTCTGACTCTCTCCACTGAGCTCTAAACAGAATGAAAGTACTGTTTCTGTGGATAACAGGAGCTAAAACATAGAACCATAGAAGCTACGTGATGATGTCACCCAGGAGGCTCCGCCCTATGTAGCTAAGGAACGTCTTGTGTCAGGGTGTGGCATCTGTGGTGGTGGTGGTAGTGGTGGTGGTGGTGGGGGGGGTTGGAGTTGTTGTGGGGTGGCAGTGCCCGGTTTGGCCTGCTTGTGTGCACTAGTCGTTTCTAGCATTCCAAACACACTAATGCATAACTTCACTTATTTACAGTTTCTGAGTCAATTATCAACCCTTTACCCTAAATAACAATATTGAAATAAACAATCTGTGCATATTTACATCCATGCAGTTCCCATATACAATGGTGTCAGTATAACTAACAAACATACAGATTTAACATCTGCTTAAAAGAATAATGTACCTAGTTACATAGTTTGTCACTGCTGATCATTACCTGCAACATGTATTTACCCAGTATTTTAATAGTGTAAGGCCTGGTTCACATTTTAAACATTGTATTACTTGTATGGTTTGTGTACAAATAACTGAACACTTTTACTAGCAGCTTTACCCAACAAAATCACCCAACTGTTGTTACAAAATATTTACAGATGCTTAACACAATAAACTCTTAAGTATATTAAAATATAAGGAGCCTACACATCAATAAATTCTAGGTCGCCATTTTGACAACCTTCTAAATGTGGACCGCTACAAGGACGGGCAGTAAACATCTAATCTGGCCAAAGAAATATACTTCGCACACTCAATCTAACCAAATTATCCTGTCTCACAGGTATTCAAAAGGCTTCAAATGTTTGGGTGAATATTACACACAATTTAGAAGACACGATGATCTGTCAGTTTTATCGTTCCGCAGGCCGCATAAAGTCTGAGGAACGGAAAGCTGAAAGCCCATATTAAGCAATGCTCTCCTGAGACAACACTTCCCCCTTGAGGCCAAAATGGAAAACTGCACCATCTGTGCAGGCTGTCTACACTATGTTAAATGTGTCCCACTACTTAAAAAAAAACTTACAAAAAAACAAACATAAGGATTACCAATTGTGACCATACATTTGTAGGTGTAAATGAACGTATTTTATTGCATAATTGTGACCATCAACAGCCCTCCCTAAGGAAGGGTAAGAAACACTTTATTATAGGGAGGATATAAACAGAGAGGGCAGTGTTACACCTAAGTGAGGGGGAAGGGACCAGAGAAGAGGAGGTCAGGGTAGGAAAATGGAAGGGGTGGGGAAGAATCAAGTGTTTTAAGGTGAGAATGAGATGTGATGTTATCGTTGTGCATAATGTGCTTATTGTGTTGTGTAATCAGTTCAGCCAGTTTGGTGACAAGTGGAGAAATGTAAGGTGGTGTATAATGGATAATGGTGGTGGTCGTGAACAGAGAGAAGGAGGGAGTAATTATACCAAAAACTGGTTTTTGAGATCAACGTGTCTAAGGTTAAACCCAATGCAAGCTTATCCCACAGCCCAAGGCCAGTGCATCCTTGACCAATGTTAGTGCAAGGACCGCTTCTGCAAACCCAGGCGCAGCCTCGAGCCCAAAAAAACCTGCCAGGCCGGCCAAAACGAAGGGAGCCAAAGAGCCCCAGGCCACCCCCATGACTGAGCAGCCTCCCTAGAAGCACAAGAGATCCCAGGCCGTGAGGCAGCCAACGCCCACATACACACACCCGAGAAGTCCCAAAAGAGCCGAGAACCCAGTGCGCCCCGCCACCGCCCCCAACTTAGAACATTAAGGAGCCCCACGCCCAGGAGACAGCCAGGACTGCCCCGGACAGGCAGCCAGCGGGCGCCTACCAGCAGAGACCGGACCTCAGGCCAGAAGGAACTGGAACAGGAGTTGCCCGCCCAAGGATGACAGCCGCTTTCTTGGCCGCCTGGGGCACCAAGGTGATGCTGCATGTTGCCTCACTGGCACCCCAGATCAGCCTTCATTGATGTTTTACAGAACCATGCTTGTGGATGTGCTTAAGGTGTAAATGGTTCACATCAGGTATTGATTCTTTCAGTATTTTGGGCCAAATTAATCCTTTTTTGTAGGACTTGCTAATAAAACCTAAAATCAACATTTCCCTTTGGAATAGTCCGGCCAAAGTGTCAAGGACGGTGATAGGGAAACAACATCAGAAGTCCTCTTTGCCTTTTTAGTGCTTTTATTTACAGTGTTTCTTTAAAAGCAACACGTGTTCTCCAAAATGACATGTCAAAGCACAATCATCTTTACTTGGCAGACACATGTTTGTAGCAGCATGGCCTCCCCTCTCTTTTTTCCCCTTCATCCAAACTCTCCTGGCTTTTAAAGCATGACTCATTAGATGAGTAGCTGCACCTGTTGGTGGATCACTTAATTCAAGGGACAAACCTACACTTCCTTTAATTACAAAACAAAAGAATCAAACTCTGAAATTTACATTAAATCATTTACACAACTAAATGACTTAAATAAAGAAATGATGTCAATATACTTGATAAATAATCCTTACAAGTTACCAAAGAAAATAACAATCAAAGAAGAAAAATCCCCTCAGTTGGTGATGTCACCAGAGATGTCTCTGGTGACGTCACCAACTCTGACCATGCAGGGAATGATGATCCTGCTCACTAAACACAAACAAACACATTTAGTTATACATGAAGAAACAAACGAATAGTTAATAAACAAAAACTAAATAAAGATGTTTAAATAAACTGTGTTGCTTTGAATTACTATGCTTTGATGTAAACTATCACTAAATGCTGACACAAACAATAGTGTTTGCAAATGTTATAAAAGCAAAAGTAAGTTACAGCTAAATTAATAAAAAATACAAAATAATATACTGTATGACAATAACTGACAATGGTGTGAATCCCTTCATCCACTTTGTCACATTCCCCCCAAATGTTGAATACATATGGCATGTGGGCATTTCAAGCATACATAATCCACATAATATCAAGCCAAAACAAAACCTCAACTTGTATTTTTTGTGGAGTTGGCTATGTAGATTTTATACTGATGTTTAATAAATGGAACAAAGTTTGCAGTGGGATATTTTCTAACAGAATCCATCCAGTTTGTGTCTAGAGAGATTAAACTTCATTCCAAGGAGCTAAGAATCTCAAAGCTGCTGCTATGACTAATGTTTAGTCTGAACAGCAAGTCTAGTAATGAAGTGTCTTGTAATTGATAATGATAATAAAACATAAATAAATGAATTGAACAAATAAATCTAGTTCAAATAAAATGCAGTATAATAGGTGAGTTGGCTCATGTTGTCACTTTAAGCACGAATTCTGGCCGACTCTATATTTACTACTCTATAACAGAAATATGTGTCTGGGGTTACCAGGAATGTGTGATATTAGAATGGGGTTATAACCCAATAAAGTTTGGGAACCACTGCTTTAGCCACACTAGCCCAAAACAAATATGTTGCTTTAAAAATAAAAGATCATTATTTAAATGCACATTTTCCATGGCAACCGTGTCATCTCTCACCCTATATAAGCGGTTAGAAAGAAAACAACCCGTTTTCCAGTAGTTGTGTCTGCAGTGCACTGTGCAGCCGACAAGGAAAACTTTCTCACGAATCTCCAGCGACCCTTTCTGAACATCATCAGCCAGAAATTCACAGATCATCAATCCTTGTCTTTTTTTATTTATTTATTTATTTTAAACAGGAATAAATATTTGCTCCCTGTTTTTCTAATTTGCATTTTTTTTTTCTTGGCTACCTATGTTATAGCAATTTTTAAGTGTTTTGTGCAACCTCTTAATATTTTTTTCTTTTGTATGAAATTTGAATTCAAATAATTTGGAGAAATATGCGTCATTTTGTGTGTTTTTGGTGTCATTATGTGTGTTTTTGTATTTATTTTGTGTTCTTGTAATTTTGTGCATTTTTCTGTCATTTTCTGCATTTATGTTGTTTATTTGCGCATTTTTGGGGTCACTTTCTGTATTTTTGTTGTTGTTGTTTTCTGTATTTTCCTGTCTTTTTGTGTAACTTTGTTGACAGTTTGTTTGTCTTTGGAGCTATTCTGTAATGTTTGGCTGTTTCTAGTGTTTTTGCAGTCATTTTGTTTGTTTAAGTTGTTGTTGTGTCTGTCTTTGTGTAGTCTTTTTTTTTTTTTCACGTTTTTGTGCATTTTACTGTTGATTTACGTGTTTTGGGAGTTATTTTGTGTATGATTATTTTTATATTCCTTCTAGAATCAGACCCATAATTGTTTTAATGACCAAGTACAGTTTTTAGGACAGTACAAGGAATTTGACTTGGTAGTCGGTGCGCGAAACAAAAAAAACAAAGAAAACCACAAACAAAGAAACAACCCAGCAACAATAATAATAATAATAATAATAATAATAATAATAATAATAATAATAATAATGATAAATATAAAGGATGAGGGATAAATAAAGGAATGATAGAGAATAAAGGATAAATACGATAAATTATATATATATATATAGTGCTGCAGGTAATGTCTGGAGGTGTGTTCATATGGATGGTGGTAGAAGGAAAGAAGCTGTTTTTGTCTCTGGAGGTTTTGGTCCTGATGTACTGAAACCTCCTTCCAGAAGGGAGAGATTGAAACAGTTTGTGACCGGAGTGGGAAGGGTCGCCCACAATCTTTCCAGCACGCCTCAGAATCCTGGAGGCGTACAGGTCCTGGAGGGAGGGCAGATTGCAGCTTCTTTGCTGAGTGGATGATAGGCTGCAGTCTGGCCTTGTCCTTGGCCGTAGCTTCAGCGTACCAGATGGTGATGGAGGAGCAGAGGATGGACTGGATGATGGAGCTGTAGAAGTTCACCATCATCTTTGTTGGCAGACTGAACTTCTTCAGCTGCTGCAGGAAGTACATCCTCTGCTGAGCTTTTTTGATGAGGGAGCTGATGTTCAGCTCCCACTTGAGGTCCTGGGTGATGATGGTCCCCAGGAAGCAGAAGTACTCCACAGAGCTCACTGTAGAGTCTCCCAGGGTGAGGGGGGCGAGGGGGGCTGTGTTCTTCCTGAAGTCTGCTATCATCTCCACTGTCTTTAAAGCGTTGAGCTCCAGGTTGTTCTGGCTGCACCAGGACACCAGCCGGTCTGTCTCCCACCTGTAGTCCGATTTGTCTCCATCAGAGATGAGACCGATGATGGTTGTGTCGTCTGCAAACTTCAGGAGTTTGACCGGCTGGTTTTTCCCAGCTTCACGTGCTGCCTCCTGTCAGACAGGAAGTCTGTGATCCACCTGCAGGTGGAGTGTGGCACGTTCAGCTTGGAAAGCTTGCCCTGAAGGAGAGCTGGGATTATTGCATTAAAAGCAGAGCTGAAGTCCACAAACAGGATCCTGGCGTAGGAGCCTGGGGAGTCCAGGTGCTGGAGGATGAAGTGGAGAGCCAGGGTTACAGCATCGTCTACAGACCTGTTGGATCTGTAGGCGAACTGCAGGGGATCCAGGTGGGGGTTGGTGATGTCCTTGATGTGGGAGAGCATGAAGCGTTCAAATGACTTCATGACCACAGATGTCAGAGCGACGGGTCTGTAGTCATTAAGTCCTGTGGTCCTCAGCTTTTTTGGGACAGGAACGATGGTGGAGGCCTTAAAACAGGCTGGTACGGTGTGTGTCTCCAGTGAGGTGTTAAAAATGTCTGTGAACACTGGAGACAGCTGATCAGCACAGTGCTTCAAGGTGGAAGGAGAGACAGAGTCAGGTCCACAAGCCTTATGGGGGTTTTGTTTCCTGAAAAGTCTATTTTCATCTCTTTCTTTGATGTATAAAGGTGTCTCTGTGGGAGGGGGGAGGAGGGGGGAAGATAGGGGAGAGAGTCTCTGTAAGCAGCTGTCGTGAGACTCTAGTTGTGATGGGGGGGTGGGGTGAAGGTGTTGGAGTAAGTCTGATCAGAGGTGTGAGGGGGATGGAGTCAGGTCTGTCCCAATGTCTGTCGAATCTACAATAGAACTCATTCATACTGTTGGCCATGCAGAGGTCGTTTGCAGAAGCAGGGGCTCTGGGCTTGTAGTTTGTTCTAGCTTCTATCTCTCTCTCTCTGCGTGTGTGTGTGTGTGTGTGTGTGTGTGTGTGTGTGTGTGTGTGTGTGTGTGTCTTATTTATTATCTTTGTCTCCTTGTTTATTTCTTTGTGTAACAGGACACCATTAACCATCCTGATGGATCATTTGGTCTAGGAGGAGGAGTGGAAGCAACTATTTCCAAAGGTTGCAGATGTTGTGCAGCTCTATCCAGATGTTGCAGATGTTGTGCACTGGGCGACTTACCCTGTGATGTCATCTCATGCTCCTCCTCTTTGTAGATGTCCTCCTCCATCGTTAACAGAGCTCCAAGTAAGAATCACTGAAACACATGGTGCCAATGTGGGCAACATCACAGCATACATTTGTTCATCCATTAAGAACAGACAGACCCTTTTTCATGCTTCTACTGTATATGACTCTGTTGTTGTTATAAACAGTTTTTAATGGATTTATTTAGATATTTTTATCCAGTCCTTATGTGGCATTGGAATATCACCCAGTTTGGTTTCTTTGACAGACCATAGCTGTGGTGTTTAGTTTTTTGGAGGATGGTTGATACCATGGTTGGGGTAAAAAAAAATCATGTAATTGATAATTAATGACAATTATGAAATTATTATAATTGTAATTGTATTAGTATTTGGGAAGAAAAAAACAGTTGCTGTTGTAATCATAATCAAGTTGTAATTGAGTTCAGATAATTGACTTTGTAATAGTAATTGGCATGGAAATTCTTGAAAAACTGTCAGTGCCAAGGCACAAAATGTAAAAATCTGGGAAAATGTGGAAGAACACCCACATTTCTTTCTTCTTCTTCAGAAGCGTTCTGGAGGGCGTTGTGTGAACATCCTGTCCTGATTCTTCTGTTATATCTACTTTTACAGGTATTTATATTTGTTATTGTGGTCATTCATTCGTGTGACCCGTAACACTCGGCCCACATGGCGCTTCCCACCATTTAAAGTAACTCATATGTACACTGAGTTGTGCTGGTGACGTGCTGACGTGGTGACGTATCGTGGTGACGTATCGATCATTTCCTGTTTACGCTCTACCGCTGCTTGCAGCGCTCTACTACTGTGTTCTGCTAACGCTAATCAAACTTGTTGTCATTGATATTTTAGCCTTGAAAACACTTGTTTTACCGTACAGTTAAACGTACGAAGGTTAAGTAAAAAGCAATCTCGCCTCTTATAGGCAGTACAATCTCCTTTAAACTTCCTTTTGTCCTTAGCTTAGCTTAGCTTAAATTTAGCACCTATGGCTTCTCTCTCCTCCCCTCCGCTCTCCTGCCCGGGTGTGTCAGATGTTTAGTTACTCCTCGTCCTCCTTAGGGACAATGGTAGTTGCATAAAGTGTAGCGTACTGTTAGATATGGAGGCGAGGATCAACAATCTGGAGAAGCGGTTCCGCACCCCTGATACCAAAACCGAAGCTAGCAAGCAGGACCTAGCCGGTGCGGACCGTGCTAGCTCTAGCTTAGCCTCCCCCCCCGGCCAGCAATGAGTGGGTTACTGTCCGTGGTAAGCATAGTCGAAGGTCAAAAAGCCGCTCGGGACACCACCATGTTCACGTCTCAAACAGGTTCTCCCCCCTCTGTGAGGACAACACACTCACCGGGGAACAAACTCTGATAATTGGCGACTCCATAGTGAGAAACGTGAAGCTAGCGAAGTCAGCGGGCATCGTGAGGTGCATCCCAGGGGCCAGAGCGGGCGACATAGAATCAAATCTAAAGTTGCTGGCAAAGAGTAATCGTAAGTTTGATAGGATAGTCCTCCATGTCGGCACTAATGACTCCCGACGTCGCCAGTCGGAAGCAACCAAAGTGAACATTGAATCAGTTTGTGCTTATGCTAAAACAATGTCGGACTCCGTAATTTTCTCTGGTCCTTTACCAAATCTGACCAGTGATGACATGTATAGCCGCATGTCATCATTTAACCGCTGGCTATCGAGGTGGTGTCCAGAAAACGAGGTGGGCTTCATTGATAATTGGAGATCCTTCTGGGGAAAACCGAACCTGATAGGAAGAGATGGAATCCATCCTACTTTGGAGGGAGCATCTCTACTATCAGAAAACATGGCACATTTATGACATCTCATGAATGAGACCATGTTACAGAGGGGGAGTCCTCCACGCCCCTCTGCGCTTGCCTTAGGACAGTTTCCCTCCCATTGCTATCAGGATAGCTGTGTTCATCGCCATGACAACTGTTGTGATGGTGATGAATATTATTTCATGGAGACGGTGTCAGTCCCCCGACCCATATTTCACAATGATTTTAACATAAAATCAAATGAAAGAGCTATCAATTATAAAAATCTGAAAAAAATTAAAATCTCAAATCTAGAAACACCAAAACATAAAAGCATTAGATGTGCTCTATTAAATATTAGATCACTGAGATCCAAATCTCTACTAGTAAATGACCTTATCTCAGAAAATAACTTTGATTTATTCTGTTTAACTGAAACATGGCTGTATCAAGATGAATATGTTAGTTTAAATGAAGCCACTCCTCCCAGTCATTTAAATACTCATATGCCACGAGACATAGGCCGTGGAGGTGGTGTAGCAGCTATTTATCATTCCTCTCTCCTAATCTATCCTAAACCAAAGGCCAATTACACTTCCTTTGAAAGCCTGGTTCTAAATTTATCTCATACCGAATCAAAAACCTGCCAGCCAGTCCTTATTTGCGATAATTTACCGTCCTCCAGGCCCTTATTCTGAATTTCTATCAGAATTCTCTGAGTTTATATCAAACTTAGTCCTCAGTTTCTGATAAAATACTGATAGTAGGAGATTTTAATATCCATGTGGACAAAGATAGTGATAGCCTGAGCTCAGCCTTTATGTCCCTAATAGACTCAGTTGGCTTTTTTCAAACTATTAATGAAGCTACTCATCGTTTAAATCATACTCTTGATCTTGTTCTAACATATGGCCTTGATATTAATGAACTAAAAGTCTACCCTGAAAATCCTCTGCTATCAGATCACTTTTTAATATCTTTTAACATTATCCTAGAGGATCTCGCACTGTGCAATAAAATAGTTACAAGTAGAAATCTATCCAACAGTGCTGTGGCTAAATTTAAAGAGGCCATTCCTGCTGCCTTAAACTCAGTGCACCATCCAATAAATAACTATGATATTAATTATAACCCCTCTCAACTGGATCTGCTTGTCGATAGCTCTGCTAGTCTACTAAAATCCACCTTGGACTCAATTGCCCCATTGAGGGAAAAAACTATTAAACGTCAGAGGAAAGCTCCGTGGTTTAGCTCTGAAACTCACACACTCAAACAAACAACCCGTAAATTAGAGAGAATGTGGCGCTCCAATAAAACAGAGGAGTCACGAATACTTTGGCAAGAAAGCCATAGTAAATACATGACAGCCTTACGACATAGTCGATCTACATACTACTCCTCACTAATTGAAGAAAATAAAAATAATCCGAGGTACCTTTTCAGCACTGTAGCCAGGCTAACACAAAGTCAGAGCTCTATTGAGCCCATGATTCCTCTAGCCCTCAGCTGTGAGGACTTTATGACATTTTTTAACGATAAAATTCACAAGATTAGAGATAAAATTAGCCACTCCCTGCCTTCACCTGGGCCTGCTGCACCATTAAATGTAAATAGGCCTAACCTAAACTGTTTCACACATATCGGACTTCAGGAACTTAACTCTATTATTTCATCCTCCAAACCATCGACCTGCCTTTCAGATCCGATCCCAACTAAGCTGTTTAAAGAAGTTGTTCCCCTAGTCTGCCCATCTTTGTTGGAGACAATAAATATATCCCTATCAATAGGCTACGTGCCACAGTCCTTTAAAGTAGCTGTAATCAAACCCCTTCTCAAAAAACCTACTCTTGATTCCAGCACTTTAGCAAACTACAGGCCTATATCTAATCTTCCTTTTATTTCAAAGATTCTTGAGAAAGTTGTGGCGGCTCAGCTCTGTGAATTTCTTCAAAACAACAGCCTGTTCGAGGACTTCCAGTCAGGTTTTAGAGCTCAACACAGCACAGAGACTGCTTTAGTTAAAGTAACTAATGATCTACTCTGGGCTTCAGATGAAGGACGACTCTCAGTGCTGGTTTTATTAGATCTTAGTGCAGCTTTTGACACTATAGATCACTATATTCTACTAGAGAGATTAGAGAAATTACTTGGAATCACAGGGACTGCCCTAAACTGGTTTAAGTCCTACCTATCTGATAGGTACCAGTTTGTACACGTGAATAATAAGTCTTCTGTGTACACTAAAGTAAGCTACGGGGTTCCTCAGGGCTCTGTGCTAGGTCCAATCCTCTTCTGTATCTATATGATCCCCCTTGGTAATGTTATGAGAAAATACTCTGTTAACTTCCACTGCTATGCTGATGATACCCAACTGTATGTATCAATGAAGTCAGGTGAGACAAATCAGCTATCTAAACTTGAGGCCTGTCTAAAGGACATTAGGGCCTGGATGGACCAAAATTTTCTTCTTCTCAACTCAGACAAGACTGAGGTCATTGTACTGGGCCCGCGACACCTTAGAGAAACCTATGCTAGCCTAACTGCCCTAGATGGCATTACTCTGGCACAAAGCACAACTGTTAGAAACCTTGGGTTCTATTTGATCAGGACTTATCCTTCAACTCTCACATAAAACAAACTTCAAGAACTGCCTTCTTTCATCTCCGTAACATTGCTAAAATCAGATCTATCCTGTCTCAGGGCGACGCCGAAAAACTAGTCCATGCTTTTGTTACCTCTAGACTGGATTATTGTAATTCTCTTTTAGCAGGCTGCCCGAGCAAGTCGCTTAAGACACTTCAGCTGGTTCAAAATGCTGCAGCACGTGTACTGACTAAAACTAGGAGAAGAGATCACATTACTCCTGTATTAGCCTCTCTGCATTGGCTTCCATAAAATATAGAATAGAATTCAAGATTCTTCTTCTCACTTATAAAGCCCTAAATGGACAGGCACCAGTCTATCTCAAGGAGCTTGTAGTGCCATACAATCCCCCCAGAACACTACGCTCTCAAAATGCTGGACTACTCGTTGTTCCATTCGTCTCTAAAAGTAGTATAGGAGGAAGAGCTTTCAGTTATCAGGCCCCACTTCTCTGGAACCATCTACCAACCACGGTTCGGGGGGCAGACACCCTCTCTACCTTTAAGGTTAGGCTCAAAACATTCCTCTTTGATAAAGCTTTTAGTTAGGAACCAGCTCATAGCTCATAATTAAGATGCAATAGGCATAGACTGCCGGGGGGGGGGTCTGACATGCTCGGTTGGAGAGAGGTTGGAGAGGGCGTTAAGAGAGAGGTCATTTAGGTTAGAAAGGGACCGGAGAGGGTCCCATTCCTCTTTCAAACACTCCCTCTATGTCTGCTTCTTCCCTTGTGTGTTTGCTCCTGTACTCCTTCTGGCTTTTGTCTTGCAGGTCCGTGGGATCCTCAGTGTGGAGTTACAGAGACTCAGCGGCTCTGTCTCCACCCTTTTCTCTGCACACACCCAACACAGCATAACGTGGATGGCTGTTCATCATAGGAATGGGATCCACACAAGGTTCCTGCTGCTTAACAGAAGGTTTTCCTTGCCGCCATGATGAATTCATGTTGGGTGTGGGATACATATGTATGTGTATATACGTATATATGCATATGTGTGTATCCATAAAATGAAGAGTCCATCCTTAAGACTGCTCTACTGTAAAGTGCCTTGAGATACCATTGGTTATGATTTGGTGCTATACAAATAAAGATTGATTGATTGATTGATTGATTTCAGATATATGGCTGTATATAGTAAATCATAAAAATAGAAAAATAAATGGCAACAACATCAAGGCTGATGCTGTTGCCACTGTTGATTTTGCTGTTAACGTTGCCCTTGTTGTTGCTGCTGCTGTTGCTGTTGAAGTTGCTGCTGATATTGCCCTTGTTGTTGTTTCTGCTGATGCTGCTGCAGCTGTTGATGTTGCTGCTGACGTTGCCCTTGTTGTTGTTGCTGCTGATGCTGTTGACGCTGTTGATGTTGCTGCTGACGTTGCCTTTGTTGTTGAATCAGAAGACTCATCAGCTGTTCTCTATATTTTACGAGCATCAAGGACAGCAACGACATCTGCAGCAAGAACAACAAGGGCAACGTCAGCAGCAACATCAAAAGCAACAATGGCAACAGCAACAACAAGTTTAATGTCAACAGCAACATCAGCAGCAACTACAGCATCAGCAGCAACAACAAGATCAGTGTCAACCACAGCATCAGCAGCAACAAAAAGGGCAATACCAGCAGCAACATCAACAGCAGCAGCAGCAACAACAACAAGGGCAACATCAACAGGGGCAACTGTTGTTGTTGCTGTTGATGTTGTCATTGTCATTGCTGCTGCTGTCACTGTTGATGTTGCTGCTGACATTGCCCTTGTTGTTGTTGCTGCTGATGCTGTTGTTGTTGCTGATGTTGTCCTTTTATATTTATCTTTTATACATGAAAATATATTTTTGTATTTATTTGTATATGTATCTAAATGTATAATGAAATAATATTTGAACTAAGTGGGAAAATGACTTGCTTTCTAACTCACACACACACACATCACAAAAAGGTATTAGAAATCTATTTATTCAGAGTCAATAGAAAATCATGGACCAATGTCAATGTGTGTGAACAGATTTTTTTTTTTTGGTGTTTTTTGTTTTTAAAAAAATAATCTATAAAGAAGGAAACTGGGTTTTCAGAAATAACTCAGGAGAAGGTTTTCAAGATGTACAGGGACCAGGACTTGTAATGAAAGTGGACAATATCATTTTCCATTGGATATACAGTAGCTGCTGAATAATTATTTTGGTATATTCAAAAGTCCAACCTTCTTTTTTTAAAAAAAAAAACTAAATTTTACAACCTATACGTTACTGACCCTTCCTTACATGTGAGTATATAAGCTGCATGTGAAGTCCAAAAATGATGATTCTCATAAAAATATGGGCCAGAAGAGGCTGGAAGGGCTCAGATAGTTAACCAGTGAAACTTACACACAGGCAGATTTCATGATTTGGAGGTTTGGGGGTTGAACATGTTTGGGCCTTCAGTAAACAACTTAGCAAATGTCTCAGCTCCATGTCATTTGATCAGCTTTGAGCTTCTGTATGTACATAGACTGTTCACATCACTAATGATTAGTCACATATATGCTTTGGTTTTTGGCTGACAGTCTCTTGAAAAATTACTATTAACTATTTTCAGTGGCCCATAACTAAATGTGGGAATGTAAGAAAAAAACTGATCTCTTTTAATTTATAGTATAAAGATTAATCTTTTTTGGGATACAAAACAATTTTTCTTTATGCAACTTCTTCATTTTTATTTTCCAACTTTGGAGCTATTTCACCACTCACTATAGAGGGTTTTCACAGCGCGTCATCACCACATAATCAAACTGGAAGTCGCCATATTGGAGGTACTCAGCAGGTAAATAAAGCAGATCCCGAGCGTGGAACATGGAAGAAAATGGTGAATTATTGCCGTGTTTTTGGCTGGACCAATCAGTCAGACCGTAAAAAACATTTGGAGTTTTATAGACTGCCAAAATATATAACAAATCAGGGAGAACAATGTCAAAAGTTATCAGAGGGAAGGAGGCGCTTGTGGTTTGCTAAACCAGAATCTACGAGGCAAAAATAAGCATGTGTATGTATATATGTCTGTGTGTGTGTGTGTGTGTGTGTGTGTGTGTGTGTGTGTGTGTGTGTGTGTATGTATGTATATGTATATATATATAAAAATAGAGGAAAAAAAATATATATATATAATATAAAATAATGATAATTCCAAAAAAAAAAATAATAACAATTAGAATAAATAAATACATAAAAATAACAACACCAAAATAAAAAAAAAATAATAAAAAAAAAAAAAAAAAAAAAAACACGGATAGGTGTATATATGGACACGTGTGTGTATGTATGTATGTTTGTATGTATGCTACATATTAGCTTAGATTTTGGTAAACACTTTTCGGCACGTACTCTCTCACAGGACACTCTTTACCGTCATGTCAACTCTTTCTTCTCCCACCCCTCACTCTTTTTTTTCCTTCACATTCACTCAACACCCACAACACCCCCCACCTCCTACACCTCCTATAATTACCCCTTGCTCCTTCTACTCTTTTGATACCTGTTGCTGTTGCTGTTGTTGTTGTTGTTGTTGTTGTTGTTGTTGTTGTTGTATGTTTGTGCTTTTCACTAACCTTTTTGATCCAGTCATTTACCACGTGGTGTTATCACATGATAAGTGTGTCTCCTCTTCTTTTTTTCTTGCATCCAAGCCTTTTATAACACAGTTGTGCACAAATGACCACAGATTCTCAGATATGCTTACACCTGTATGGACTAACATTCACCTCATTCTATGTATCAGTTTACAGTAACTTCTTGGAATGTGTGTGGCATTCGCTCGCAGGCTAAAAAGATTAAGATATTTGACTATGTTTCAAGATTGAATGCAGACATTGTCTTCTTTCAAGAAACTAACTTACTTAAATCAGAAGAAAAATCCCTGACAGATTCAAATTTTAATAAGATATATAACTCATGTTTCAATTCCAGACAAAGAGGAGTCTCGGTTCTTCTCAACAAAAGGTTACCTGTTAACATAATCAGCTTCGTCATAGACCCAGAGGGTAGATATATTATTATCAAAGTAGTAATCTATAATAAATGTTTCACAATTCTAAATCTCTATGCCCCCAATAATGATGACCCTGATTTCTTCCATAGAATTTTCTTAGAGCTCTCAGACCTTTCTGCAGACTCATCTTTAATCATCGGAGGTGACTTCAATCTGGCGCTCAACACATCATTGGACAGATCTAGTAAGTGCTCAAATACAAAACCATCTCGATCTGCTAAAGTATTAATGGATTACATGGAAGATCTTGGAATAGGAGATGTATGGAGACTGAATAACCCAGCTAAAAAAAATACCTTCTTCTCCCCCTGCATAAATCCTTCTCCCGAATTGACTTTTTTCTTTCAAATAATTCCATCATACATAAGATGTCCTCTAAAATACATCCTATAATTATTAGCGATCATGCCCCAATATCCCTCACCCTGCAGTGTGACTCTAATCAGAAAGTATCCTCTCTATGGCGCTTTAACACCTCATTACTTAATGACAGTGAATTTGGAAAAATAATAAGAAAAGAATGGGAGGACTTTTATTGACAAACGACTCCCCGGAAGTATCACCGTCCTTACTCTGGGAAACTGGCAAGGCTGTCATTAGAGGGAAGATTATATCATACTCTTCTTTTAAGAAAAAACAGGAACAGATAACAGAAAAAACACTTGAAGAAAAAATTAAGAAACTTACAGAAGAATACGCAGCTAACCCATCTGAACTTCTATGGGAAAAACTTCAAAATACAAAACTTAATCTGGATATCATCTTATCTAAAAAAACCGACTTCATTTTGCAACAATTACGATACAAAAACTTTGACTACAATAATAAATCAGGCAAATACTTAGCAAATCAGCTTAAACACAATAAAGAAAATTCCTTTATAGCAGCAATTTCTGATAATGCAGGTCAAACTTTAAACTTACCTCTGGACATTAATAACATTTTTCGTGATTATTATCAAAACTTATACTCATCAAATTTAAACCCTGACCCTGAAGATATTAAAACCTTTCTCAAAAACCTAAACCTACCACAGCTCACCATAGAGCAGAAAACCACCTTAGACTCACCATTAACCTTACAAGAATTACAAAATGCTTTAGACAGCATGTCAACAGGCAAAGCACCAGGTCCAGATGGGTTCCCTGCTGAATTCCTAAAACATTTCTGGTCAATGCTGGCTCCACTATTTTTCAGAGTAGTAACAGAGATCAAAAATAAAGGTTATGTAGGAGGTCACATGAATACAGCGAACATTAAATTGTTACTTAAACCAGACAAGAACCCTGTGTTACCGTCAAGCTATCGTCCCATCTCACTTATTAACACAGACTTAAAAATTATTTCCAAAGCACTCACATCCAGGTTAGAGAAAGTAGTACAGTCAATTATACACCAAGACCAGACAGGATTTATTAAAAATAGACACTCCACAGACAATGTGAGAAGACTGTTTAATGTGATCAACATGGCACAGAACTCTAAAAAGAAAAAAATAATCTTGTCACTCGATGCAGAAAAAGCATTTGATAGAGTCAACTGGTCATTCCTCCTAACTGTCCTTGGCAAATTTGGCTTCGGAGAATCATTCATACAATGGATCTCCACCCTGTACAATAAACCTAAGGCCTCAGTAACCACAAACAAAATAACATCCCAAAGCTTCACACTGCAGAGGGGAACCAGACAAGGCTGCCCACTCTCACCTTTGCTTTTTGCAATATTCGTTGAACCTCTCGCAGCAGCTGTTCGTCAGAACTCTGTTATTAAAGGAATCCACTCATCCATCTCAGAACACAAAATTAATCTTTACGCGGATTACATTTTACTCTATTTGGAAGAACCGCAATCCTCTTTAGAGGAAGTATTTAATCTAATAAACAGCTTCTCTAAATTATCAGACTATTCCATTAACTGGACAAAATCATCAATCCTCCCTTTGACAAAAAACTCATGGAATCCTGCACACCAAAATCCACAACACCCCTCCACCACAAATACAATTAAATATCTAGGCTTAAATATATCACCAAACTTAAATGAATTAATTAAACTAAATCATGATCCCGATGTTGGACAAAGTCACAGAGATCTGCGGAGATGGAACAATCTCCCCATCTCACTACTTGGCAGGATAGCCTCAGTTAAAATGAAAATCTTACCAAAAATAAACTACCTGTTCTCAATGATACCACTGAACCACCAAAACAATGGTTTCAAAGATTAGATTCTACAACTACAAAATTCTATACTAGAAATAAAAAACCTAAAATAAGCCTTTCAACTCTTCAAAAAAACAAAGACGAGGGTGGTTTAGAAGCCCCTAATTTCATGCATTATTACTTAGCAAACCAAATATTATATTTAACAGAATGGCTAAAACCAAAAGAATACTACAACACCTGGGCTAGAAATAGAACAGTTAGACCTGCAAACACATTAAACTCTCTGATCTCCCTTTTATCACTGCGACCCTCAAACATCACAACTGCTTTAAACACTAGAGTCCCACAGAGGGGTCAAATGAACTTTTTACCTATAAAACCAGAGAGGGGTCATTCGACCCAAAGGATTTGAGCTAACGCCTGTCCTCAGCTGCTTTTGTTTATGTCAATGAGGCAGTAAGTGGTCCGCACCACAGGAGGGGCCCTGCATCCTGGGTTCAGGAAGAATTTCAGTTAATATATAGTTATATACAGTTGCATTGATATTTTAACTCTTTTTGGGTTTTTTTACATGTGTTAATGGACTAGGTAAGAAATATATATTTAAAATTCTCATAAGGTGGAGGCTTTAACCCTCTATGACACAGCAACCTTTTTTCCTGATTTTGTCATTTTTTGTATAACATCTACAATTTTTCTGGTTACTTTTTTTAATTTTAAATGCCAACTTTCCAACACAAGCTTCATTCAAAAAGAACATTATTTATTTTTAATGACTGTGTGGTGGAAGCAGTCAGCTATTTATTCCCCACAGCACAAAAGGCTGCATGAAAATAGGCTATTCCTATAGGTATGGAAATGATCCCAGCTCCTCCCTACCCCACCCCAACCTGTGAACATACTCTGAACACATTCTGAACATGCTATGATTTCATCAAAGTTCATAAATTCTGATGCACATCAGTGTCTTGACCAGGTTGTGAAAGGATTGTGATAATAAAAAAAAATAAACAGTGTAGATAATTTTACTACACTATGGCCCTTATTATACAGTTTATTGTTGAGAGGCACACCCAGGTTCTTGAAGTGCTCAGTAACAATGTCCCTTACTGGATTTGTCTCAGGCCCCATTTACACTACACATTAAATCTGATGTTTTTTTGCCCTCAAGTGACTCTGTTTTCTTTCAATGTTTGTAGTCCTGTGTTTTGTTTCTCCCCCCAGCATCAAGCAGCAACGAGTTAATAAACGGGGCATGTGTGACTTTAGCTTCCAGGGGCACTTCCTTCCCCCTAATATTCCAGACTTCCATTGTTAGAGTCAGGCTCTCCCTCCTGCTGATTTCTCAGGTGATTCATTTACAAATGAATAGATGCAAATTGGTAGCTATCAGAGTCGTCAGTTTGGTCCTAGATTTCATTTGACCCCTGCTCTGGGACTTCTGGGGGGATATAAAAATCCCTGGTGGACTTCAGTGTTAAAGGAAGTGTGGGGTTTGTCCCTTGAATTAAGTGATCCACCAACAGGTGCAGCTACTCATCTAATGAGTCATGCTTAAAAAGCCAGGAGAGTTTAGATGAAGGGGAAAAAAAGAGAGGGGAGGCCATGCTGCTACAAACATGTGTCTGCCAAGTAAAGATGATTGTGCTTTGACATGTCATTTTGGAGAACACGTGTTGCTTTTAAAGAAACACATGTAAATAAAAGCACTAAAAAGGCAAAGAGGACTTCTGATGGGTTGTTTTCCCTATCACCGTCCTTGACACTTTGGCCGGACTATTCCACAGGGAAATGTTGATTTTAGGTTTTTATTAGCAAGTCCTACAAAAAGGATTAATTTGGCCCAAAATACTGAAAGGATCATACCTGATGTGAACCATTTACACCTTAAGCACATCCACAAGCATGGTTCTGTAAAACATCAATGAAGGCTGATCTGGGGTGCCAGTGAGGCAACATGCAGCATCACCTTGGTGCCCCAGCGGCCAAGAAAAGCGGCTGTCATCCTTGGCGGTGCAACTCCTGTTCCAGTTCCTTCTGGCCTGGGTCCGGTCTCTGCTGGTAGGGCGCCCGCTGGGCTGCCTGTCCGGGGCAGTACCTGGCTGTCTCCTGGGCGTGGGGCTCCTTAATGTTCTAAGTTGGGGGCGGTGGCGGGGCGCACTGGGTTCTCGGCTCTTTTGGGACTTTCTCGGGTGTGTGTATGTGGGCGTTGGCTGCCTCACGGCCTGGGATCTCTTGTGCTTCTAGGGAGGCTGCTCAGTCATGGGGGTGGCCTGGGGCTCTTTGGCTCCCTTCGTTTGTGGCCGGCCTGGCAGGTTTTTTCGGGCTCGAGGCGGCGCCTGGGTTTTGCAGAAGCGTCCTTGCACTAACATTGGTCAAGGATGCACTGGCCTTGGGCTGTGGGATAAGCTTGCATTGGGGTTTAACCTTAGACACGTTGATCTCAAAAACCAGTTTTTGGTATAATTACTCCTCCTTCTCTCTGTTCACGACCACCACCATTATCCATTATACACCACCTTACATTTCTCCACTTGTCACCAAACTGGCTGAACTGATTACACAACACAATAAGCACATTATGCACAACGATAACATCACATCTCATCTCACCTTAAAACACTTGATTCTTCCCCACCCCTTTCCATTTTCCTACCCTGACCTCCTCTTCTCTGGTCCCTTCCCCCTCACTTAGGTGTAACACTGCCCTCTCTGTTTATATCCTCCCTATAATAAAGTGTTTCTTACCCTTCCTTAGGGAGGGCTGTTGATGGTCACAATTATGCAATAAAATACGTTCATTTACACCTACAAATGTATGGTCAAAATTGGTAATCCTTATGTTTGTTTTTTTGTAAGTTTTTTTTTAAGTAGTGGGGCCACATTTAACATAGTGTAGACAGCCTGCACAGATGGTGCAGTTTTCCATTTTGGCCTCAAGGGGGAAGTGTTGTCTCAGGAGAGCATTGCTTAATATGGGCTTTCAGCTTTCCGTTCCTCAGACTTTATGCGGCCTGCGGAACGATAAAACTGACAGATCATCGTGTCTTCTAAATTGTGTGTAATATTCACCCAAACATTTGAAGCCTTTTGAATACCTGTGAGACAGGATAATTTGGTTAGATTGAGTGTGCGAAGTATATTTCTTTGGCCAGATTAGATGTTTACTGCCCGTCCTTGTAGCGGGTCCCACATTTAGAAGGTTGTCAAATGGCGACCTAGAATTTATTGATGTGTAGGCTCCTTATATTTTAATATACTTAAGAGTTTATTGTGTGTAAGCATCTGTAATATTTTGGTAACAACAGTTGGGTGATTGTGTTGGGTAAAGCTGCTAGTAAAAGTGTTCAGTTATTTGTACACAAACCATACAAGTAATACAATGTTTTAAAATGTGAACCAGGCCTTACACTATTAAAATACTGGGTAAATACATGTTGCAGGTAATGATCAGCAGTGACAAACTATGTAACTAGGTACATTATTCTTTTTAAGCAGATGTTAAATCTGTATGTTTGTTAGTTATACTGACACCATTGTATATGGGAACTGCATGGATGTAAATATGCACAGATTGTTTATTTCAATATTGTTATTTAGGGTAAAGGGTTGATAATTGACTCAGAAACTGTAAATAAGTGAAGTTATGCATTAGTGTGTTTGGAATGCTAGAAACGACTAGTGCACACAAGCAGGCCAAACCGGGCACTGCCACCCCCACAACAACTCCAACCCCCCCCCCACCACCACCACCACCACCACTACCACCACCACCACAGATGCCACACCCTGACACAAGACGTTCCTTAGCTACATAGGGCGGAGCCTCCTGGGTGACATCATCACGTAGCTTCTATGGTTCTATGTTTTTAGCTCCTGTTATCCACAGAAACAGTACTTTCATTCTGTTTAGAGCTCAGTGGGAGAGAGTCAGAGAGAAGATACATTAAAAGCATCAAGCAATCGACACCAATGATGGAAAAATTTGAAGATGGCACTGGGCCCCCCCCTGTGGGATCTGGTTCAATGTAACATCTGTGAGAGAACATTCCTCCCCGACGTCTTGAAGAAACATACGAATTTCTGCCAAATGTCAAAGGCTAAAAAGAAATACATTTTCGACTCTCGCAGTCAGAGAAAAAGAGGAACTGTATTCTCTGTCCTGGAACCAACCCAACCAAAAGCCGAACCTCCCAAAAAGCCATCAAATTGGCGCAAGAACAACCAAGATTTAATTTCTTGTGTTCGAGCAGCAAAGATTTTCAGTGCAGCCATGAAGGATGGAACATCGCTGCCCTCCACCCCCACCTCACCCCTATGACCCAGACTACATCCAGTGTCCTTACTGTCAGTGGAGGTTCAAAAAAGTGCAGCAGACAGACACATTCAGATCTGCAAGGAGCAACATGCACAGATGCCCAACAACGGCACTGCCCCCCTCCCTTTGGATCTGGTTCAATGCAAAATCTGTATAAGACGATTCTTCCCCCGAAGACCGAGAGAAGCATGAAGAAATCTGCCAAAAGTTACTGGCAAAAAGGAGAAAGGTTTTTGACTCCCGCAGGCAGAGAACAGGAGGAACTGAAATCTTCTTCCAGAAACCAACCCAACCAAGCCGTCCATATGGCGTACAGAAATACGAAGATTTCATGGCCTCACGAGCCCACCATCAGGAGCGGCACACAAGCCCCAAGAAATGAGTTCTGGTTTCGGATCAGCGAGAAAAGACTAACCATGAAACAATTTTAATCCAGACAAAAGCAGAGGCCTACTATCCAGAAATAACAGCAACATTGTGAGAAACATCAGCAAGTACTGTCACTTGTGTGAAACCAGGTACCTGGGGCAGTCGACCAAGTTTTTCTGCAAATATGGGATGAGGAGGATGTGCATGTGACACTACCTCAGGAGAACAACACTGACACACTCCTTTTGGGAAGAGATCCATTTTTTTTCATGTGCAGGTGGAAACCAAGGATAAGAACGGATGTCCTAAATAGGACATAAGACATCTCAAAGTGTCAAACTTTACCTATGGTGTTTTGAAATGACTTGTATTCCAGATCATTCAAATAATAAACAGATGGAGAAAAATGCCACAAAGACCCTTTTATTAATCACTAGCACAAATATTTTTTACCACTATTGACTTTTCCCTTCATTAAGGCTGAAATGTGTGACAAAATGTTTTCATGTCGCTAACCACATTCGGGACTTGTCGCTTTTAGAAAGTGTGTAAACAGCTCCTTGCTGCACAGAGCCTTATCCTGGATTTCCACTGGATGTGTATCTGCACCGAAACTGCTCAGCTGTGTAACTTCAGCGCAATCTGCAGTCCATCAATCCCCACCGCCTCCAGTTTTGCTGAGCATCTGTTGCAGCAAGGACTCATAAGATCTCGCTAATTCACGTGTAATCGTGCGATACATATACATGATTCAACCATGGATAAATGCAATATTCATAATGTAAAATACTGTTTTTAAAAGTGCTCGGAATGGGCCAATCATGGTATCAACGGAAAGGTCTGGTCCCCTCGAGTCCGAATATGTGCTTGGGTCTTTGGGTAAAGTCCAAATTGCGCCCGCTAAAGCCAAAAAGGCCCTATTTTTGGGGTTAAAAAAAAGTCTTCATTTTTTAAAAATGTAGTATCAGCAGACTTGTGTTTTATTCCCCTGAGTCTGAATATGTGCTGGGTTTTTTGGATAGAGTTCGAAATGGGCCCGCTGGAGGTCCGGAAGGTTGATGTTTTCCTCCTTGAAGATGTATCTATCCCGGATACAGTTGTGCATCCTTGGTGGGTGGGTTTGAATTCACCCCTTCACCAGGCACTTTGCCACCGTGATGATGATTAAAAACATTGGCCGTTTTCGAAATGGTGCAGTAACGCACTATTGTCACTCATATTTAGTGCGTAGTGGTCCCATTCCAATATGTGCACAGATTATGGCCGTCAGATATACCCGGTTGTACACTATGGCTGTGTCCGAAAAAGCGCACTATTGCACTATTCGCACTCAGTATGGCGTCTAAAGTGCGTCCTATTCTATAGTTTGCACAGATTATGGCCGTCAGAAATACCGGATTTGTACTATTTCCGGACATATTTTTAAGTGTACATGGATGTACACTACACGCGCACTCAACCGCCCCATGATGCATTGCGACTTGCAAGCGTCACTTCAACGCGGAGATGGAGGAAGCCGGTCCAAGGATTGGTCAAGGCATAATGTAATGCGTTGAGGATATTTGTTGCTGCCTGCTAAAGTTAGCTGCTTGCTAGTAATTAGCTGTATGCCAGAGTTAGCTGCAGACTAGCTGGGGGCGAAGCTCGTCTGCAGTGGGCTCTGCCCACTACAACTTTATTCTTTTTAAATGATACTATGGTAAGTCATCAAGCATATTTTCCGGCCAGGATCCGTTAGGAACTTAGATTAAATATCGTTATGTGTGTTTCTTTAGCATTTGTGTGGCCTGCTGTGATAATGATATAAAGCATCCCTATTGACGCATAACAATACAGAACGTGAGTTTTGTTTCCCGAAAGGACCGATGAGGACACCAGACGGCTTTATGAATGGCAGTACGACAAAAACAACCTTTTCACGGGTCGTCGAAACGTGGCCCAGAGAGGTTTTGAGTTAGTAAGAAAGTCGCGTCGTACAATGTGGTAATTGTGAATTAGTTCAGAGTAATGACGTAACGCTACAGCTCAGTGTAACATCACAATTTACTCTCCAGAGATTAGTCTTGGAAATTTTGCATTGTTTTAATTATTTGTTGCTTCTCTGGTTGAGATAATAGACATTAATCATTTGTTTGTGCCTATGTAGATTTATGTGATCTGATCTGTACTGTAGTTTGTTGAGACAAGTGATTTAGAATTGGAGTGGGAACCTCTGGGTACTTCACAATACGATACAATACATGATACAAAGCTCACAATAGCAATTATCTCAAAATATGACAATACTGTGGTTATCGATATATTGGTCAGAATCAGTCTACAATAATCTGACATAACGAAAAAAAAAGATTAGTGAAAAATAAAAAAAATGTATTTGATATCTCTGAAAGACAATAAATTAAAAAAGTGACACTATTTTAGTGCAACATTTTTGTAAATAAGTGTACTAATGCAAATGAATAAGTATTTCCAATAGTGCTTTCTGTAAACAAAAAATAGGGTCTTTCTTACCAGTGACACCAGTGCAATATTCCAATAAAAAATATTGGTTCTTTGTGACAAAATTTCTGTGAAGACCGACCTGCACATTTTAGTGAAAAAACATAAAAGGTTTTGAAAAATAAAATAAAATAAATGAGTAAATAAAAAAATAAACAACTAAAAATCAATACCTAGCGCGAGCATATCAATAATCAATCTCAATCAATCAATCAATCAATCAATGCACTGGAAAGTTAGCGATTGCTGTTAAAAGCAAAAGTGTTAATTCATAAGTATATGCATTAATTGTCTTGTGATTGCAGTTGATTTGCTGTTGATGGTCTGTTATTGATTGGTAAGCTGTTAAATGTTTTGTTTTCATCATATAGAGTGCATTGCCTTGTATGTAAAGTGCTAAAAAAATAAATGTGCCTTGCATATGGTTTT
>NW_021144868.1:489481-632065 GCF_900634775.1 Gouania willdenowi | reverse complement strand
TTTTCCTAACCAGCCAGTGCCTCGGAGCTCGGGGTCTGGGACCCCCCCACTCTAAACCAGAGCCCAAAAACCTGTCCTAACCCTAACATACTTACCTGGCCCTAAACCTAAGATGGTGACTTTTGACCTAACCCTAAAATACTTACCTGGCCCTAAACCTAAAATTATGTACTTACCTGTTGCGCAATCACGCACACCTGGCCTAATCCTAACTTAATTGGCAGTTAACTTCTCCCTGTGAAAAAAAGTCAAAAAGAAAAAAATCTAAATAATTGTAGAGCTAAAAAATAAAGCCTATATAAACTTCAATAAAATAAAAATTATTCTGACCCTAAAATATTGTTCCTAAGTCTAAAGTGACATTTTGTTAATTTTTGTTCCTTTCAACTCACCTGAATTTTAAACCAAAACCTATCATCTATAGCCACAGCTCATTTCCGATCTTACTAAATGTATTTTAAACCAAAATAAAGCACATTGTTTATGTGGGTGACGGTCCGTGATTGTGAGACTCCCCTGTACCCCAAAAGTAACCCAAAAAGAGGTCGGGACAGGACGCTGGAAGTAAAGAATACGAGACAAAATACAAAACATAAAACAATGGAAGCCAAAGCAAAGAAGGGAAAACATTTAGTTAAAGAAAAGAAAGGATTTGTAAGCAAAAAGAGGATGGATAAGGAAAGAATTTTGGAGAGGAAAAGGGAGGAAAGAGAAACAAAGTGGAAAGAGACGGAAGGGGAGGAGTTAAAGTAAAGAGGAACACTGACCGTACACGAAGCACAATCAGAGGCTATAAAAGGAGCAACACAGAGTCAAAGCACAGACGAGGGGAAACATCAGAGGGGAACAGATGGATATAAAGGCAGATAGAGGGACACAGTGTGGAGAGATGGCTAAAGGAGCCACACACACACACATGGTCCAGTATGCCTGATGAAGGTTAAACAAGACCGAAACGTTGCAATAGTGACCATGACTGGCGATACAGCCGAATTTTTTGAACCCCCATCACCTTCGGGTGGTGGGATTTTGAATGTGGGGGTCCCGGCCCTGGGCTCTTGATGGACCGTGCACCGCGGGCCTCCACTCCAAGTGGGGGTCAGCACACTTACCTTTTCCTAACCAGCCAGTGCCTCGGAGCTCGGGGTCTGGGACCCCCCCACTCTAAACCAGAGCCCAAAAACCTGTCCTAACCCTAACATACTTACCTGGCCCTAAACCTAAGATGGTGACTTTTGACCTAACCCTAAAATACTTACCTGGCCCTAAACCTAAAATTATGTACTTACCTGTTGCGCAATCACGCACACCTGGCCTAATCCTAACTTAATTGGCAGTTAACTTCTCCCTGTGAAAAAAAGTCAAAAAGAAAAAAATCTAAATAATTGTAGAGCTAAAAAATAAAGCCTATATAAACTTCAATAAAATAAAAATTATTCTGACCCTAAAATATTGTTCCTAAGTCTAAAGTGACATTTTGTTAATTTTTGTTCCTTTCAACTCACCTGAATTTTAAACCAAAACCTATCATCTATAGCCACAGCTCATTTCCGATCTTACTAAATGTATTTTAAACCAAAATAAAGCACATTGTTTATGTGGGTGACGGTCCGTGATTGTGAGACTCCCCTGTACCCCAAAAGTAACCCAAAAAGAGGTCGGGACAGGACGCTGGAAGTAAAGAATACGAGACAAAATACAAAACATAAAACAATGGAAGCCAAAGCAAAGAAGGGAAAACATTTAGTTAAAGAAAAGAAAGGATTTGTAAGCAAAAAGAGGATGGATAAGGAAAGAATTTTGGAGAGGAAAAGGGAGGAAAGAGAAACAAAGTGGAAAGAGACGGAAGGGGAGGAGTTAAAGTAAAGAGGAACACTGACCGTACACGAAACACAATCAGAGGCTATAAAAGGAGCAACACAGAGTCAAAGCACAGACGAGGGGAAACATCAGAGGGGAACAGATGGATATAAAGGCAGATAGAGGGACACAGTGTGGAGAGATGGCTAAAGGAGCCACACACACACACATGGTCCAGTATGCCTGATGAAGGTTAAACAAGACCGAAACGTTGCAATAGTGACCATGACTGGCGATACAGCCGAATTTTTTGAACCCCCATCACCTTCGGGTGGTGGGATTTTGAATGTGGGGGTCCCGGCCCTGGGCTCTTGATGGACCGTGCACCGCGGGCCTCCACTCCAAGTGGGGGTCAGCACACTTACCTTTTCCTAACCAGCCAGTGCCTCGGAGCTCGGGGTCTGGGACCCCCCCACTCTAAACCAGAGCCCAAAAACCTGTCCTAACCCTAACATACTTACCTGGCCCTAAACCTAAGATGGTGACTTTTGACCTAACCCTAAAATACTTACCTGGCCCTAAACCTAAAATTATGTACTTACCTGTTGCGCAATCACGCACACCTGGCCTAATCCTAACTTAATTGGCAGTTAACTTCTCCCTGTGAAAAAAAGTCAAAAAGAAAAAAATCTAAATAATTGTAGAGCTAAAAAATAAAGCCTATATAAACTTCAATAAAATAAAAATTATTCTGACCCTAAAATATTGTTCCTAAGTCTAAAGTGACATTTTGTTAATTTTTGTTCCTTTCAACTCACCTGAATTTTAAACCAAAACCTATCATCTATAGCCACAGCTCATTTCCGATCTTACTAAATGTATTTTAAACCAAAATAAAGCACATTGTTTATGTGGGTGACGGTCCGTGATTGTGAGACTCCCCTGTACCCCAAAAGTAACCCAAAAAGAGTTCGGGACAGGACGCTGGAAGTAAAGAATACGAGACAAAATACAAAACATAAAACAATGGAAGCCAAAGCAAAGAAGGGAAAACATTTAGTTAAAGAAAAGAAAGGATTTGTAAGCAAAAAGAGGATGGATAAGGAAAGAATTTTGGAGAGGAAAAGGGAGGAAAGAGAAACAAAGTGGAAAGAGACGGAAGGGGAGGAGTTAAAGTAAAGAGGAACACTGACCGTACACGAAACACAATCAGAGGCTATAAAAGGAGCAACACAGAGTCAAAGCACAGACGAGGGGAAACATCAGAGGGGAACAGATGGATATAAAGGCAGATAGAGGGACACAGTGTGGAGAGATGGCTAAAGGAGCCACACACACACACATGGTCCAGTATGCCTGATGAAGGTTAAACAAGACCGAAACGTTGCAATAGTGACCATGACTGGCGATACAGCCGAATTTTTTGAACCCCCATCACCTTCGGGTGGTGGGATTTTGAATGTGGGGGTCCCGGCCCTGGGCTCTTGATGGACCGTGCACCGCGGGCCTCCACTCCAAGTGGGGGTCAGCACACTTACCTTTTCCTAACCAGCCAGTGCCTCGGAGCTCGGGGTCTGGGACCCCCCCACTCTAAACCAGAGCCCAAAAACCTGTCCTAACCCTAACATACTTACCTGGCCCTAAACCTAAGATGGTGACTTTTGACCTAACCCTAAAATACTTACCTGGCCCTAAACCTAAAATTATGTACTTACCTGTTGCGCAATCACGCACACCTGGCCTAATCCTAACTTAATTGGCAGTTAACTTCTCCCTGTGAAAAAAAGTCAAAAAGAAAAAAATCTAAATAATTGTAGAGCTAAAAAATAAAGCCTATATAAACTTCAATAAAATAAAAATTATTCTGACCCTAAAATATTGTTCCTAAGTCTAAAGTGACATTTTGTTAATTTTTGTTCCTTTCAACTCACCTGAATTTTAAACCAAAACCTATCATCTATAGCCACAGCTCATTTCCGATCTTACTAAATGTATTTTAAACCAAAATAAAGCACATTGTTTATGTGGGTGACGGTCCGTGATTGTGAGACTCCCCTGTACCCCAAAAGTAACCCAAAAAGAGGTCGGGACAGGACGCTGGAAGTAAAGAATACGAGACAAAATACAAAACATAAAACAATGGAAGCCAAAGCAAAGAAGGGAAAACATTTAGTTAAAGAAAAGAAAGGATTTGTAAGCAAAAAGAGGATGGATAAGGAAAGAATTTTGGAGAGGAAAAGGGAGGAAAGAGAAACAAAGTGGAAAGAGACGGAAGGGGAGGAGTTAAAGTAAAGAGGAACACTGACCGTACACGAAGCACAATCAGAGGCTATAAAAGGAGCAACACAGAGTCAAAGCACAGACGAGGGGAAACATCAGAGGGGAACAGATGGATATAAAGGCAGATAGAGGGACACAGTGTGGAGAGATGGCTAAAGGAGCCACACACACACACATGGTCCAGTATGCCTGATGAAGGTTAAACAAGACCGAAACGTTGCAATAGTGACCATGACTGGCGATACAGCCGAATTTTTTGAACCCCCATCACCTTCGGGTGGTGGGATTTTGAATGTGGGGGTCCCGGCCCTGGGCTCTTGATGGACCGTGCACCGCGGGCCTCCACTCCAAGTGGGGGTCAGCACACTTACCTTTTCCTAACCAGCCAGTGCCTCGGAGCTCGGGGTCTGGGACCCCCCCACTCTAAACCAGAGCCCAAAAACCTGTCCTAACCCTAACATACTTACCTGGCCCTAACCCTAAGATGGTGACTTTTGACCTAACCCTAAAATACTTACCTGGCCCTAAACCTAAAATTATGTACTTACCTGTTGCGCAATCACGCACACCTGGCCTAATCCTAACTTAATTGGCAGTTAACTTCTCCCTGTGAAAAAAAGTCAAAAAGAAAAAAATCTAAATAATTGTAGAGCTAAAAAATAAAGCCTATATAAACTTCAATAAAATAAAAATTATTCTGACCCTAAAATATTGTTCCTAAGTCTAAAGTGACATTTTGTTAATTTTTGTTCCTTTCAACTCACCTGAATTTTAAACCAAAACCTATCATCTATAGCCACAGCTCATTTCCGATCTTACTAAATGTATTTTAAACCAAAATAAAGCACATTGTTTATGTGGGTGACGGTCCGTGATTGTGAGACTCCCCTGTACCCCAAAAGTAACCCAAAAAGAGGTCGGGACAGGACGCTGGAAGTAAAGAATACGAGACAAAATACAAAACATAAAACAATGGAAGCTAAAGCAAAGAAGGGAAAACATTTAGTTAAAGAGAAGAAAGGATTTGTAAGCAAAAAGAGGATGGATAAGGAAAGAATTTTGGAGAGGAAAAGGGAGGAAAGAGAAACAAAGTGGAAAGAGACGGAAGGGGAGGAGTTAAAGTAAAGAGGAACACTGACCGTACACGAAACACAATCAGAGGCTATAAAAGGAGCAACACAGAGTCAAAGCACAGACGAGGGGAAACATCAGAGGGGAACAGATGGATATAAAGGCAGATAGAGGGACACAGTGTGGAGAGATGGCTAAAGGAGCCACACACACACACATGGTCCAGTATGCCTGATGAAGGTTAAACAAGACCGAAACGTTGCAATAGTGACCATGACTGGCGATACAGCCGAATTTTTTGAACCCCCATCACCTTCGGGTGGTGGGATTTTGAATGTGGGGGTCCCGGCCCTGGGCTCTTGATGGACCGTGCACCGCGGGCCTCCACTCCAAGTGGGGGTCAGCACACTTACCTTTTCCTAACCAGCCAGTGCCTCGGAGCTCGGGGTCTGGGACCCCCCCACTCTAAACCAGAGCCCAAAAACCTGTCCTAACCCTAACATACTTACCTGGCCCTAAACCTAAGATGGTGACTTTTGACCTAACCCTAAAATACTTACCTGGCCCTAAACCTAAAATTATGTACTTACCTGTTGCGCAATCACGCACACCTGGCCTAATCCTAACTTAATTGGCAGTTAACTTCTCCCTGTGAAAAAAAGTCAAAAAGAAAAAAATCTAAATAATTGTAGAGCTAAAAAATAAAGCCTATATAAACTTCAATAAAATAAAAATTATTCTGACCCTAAAATATTGTTCCTAAGTCTAAAGTGACATTTTGTTAATTTTTGTTCCTTTCAACTCACCTGAATTTTAAACCAAAACCTATCATCTATAGCCACAGCTCATTTCCGATCTTACTAAATGTATTTTAAACCAAAATAAAGCACATTGTTTATGTGGGTGACGGTCCGTGATTGTGAGACTCCCCTGTACCCCAAAAGTAACCCAAAAAGAGGTCGGGACAGGACGCTGGAAGTAAAGAATACGAGACAAAATACAAAACATAAAACAATGGAAGCCAAAGCAAAGAAGGGAAAACATTTAGTTAAAGAAAAGAAAGGATTTGTAAGCAAAAAGAGGATGGATAAGGAAAGAATTTTGGAGAGGAAAAGGTTGGAAAGAGAAACAAAGTGGAAAGAGACGGAAGGGGAGGAGTTAAAGTAAAGAGGAACACTGACCGTACACGAAACACAATCAGAGGCTATAAAAGGAGCAACACAGAGTCAAAGCACAGACGAGGGGAAACATCAGAGGGGAACAGATGGATATAAAGGCAGATAGAGGGACACAGTGTGGAGAGATGGCTAAAGGAGCCACACACACACACATGGTCCAGTATGCCTGATGAAGGTTAAACAAGACCGAAACGTTGCAATAGTGACCATGACTGGCGATACAGCCGAATTTTTTGAACCCCCATCACCTTCGGGTGGTGGGATTTTGAGTGTGGGGGTCCCGGCCCTGGGCTCTTGATGGACCGTGCACCGCGGGCCTCCACTCCAAGTGGGGGTCAGCACACTTACCTTTTCCTAACCAGCCAGTGCCTCGGAGCTCGGGGTCTGGGACCCCCCCACTCTAAACCAGAGCCCAAAAACCTGTCCTAACCCTAACATACTTACCTGGCCCTAAACCTAAGATGGTGACTTTTGACCTAACCCTAAAATACTTAAAAATGGCCCTAAACCTAAAATTATGTACTTACCTGTTGCGCAATCACGCACACCTGGCCTAATCCTAACTTAATTGGCAGTTAACTTCTCCCTGTGAAAAAAAGTCAAAAAGAAAAAAATCTAAATAATTGTAGAGCTAAAAAATAAAGCCTATATAAACTTCAATAAAATAAAAATTATTCTGACCCTAAAATATTGTTCCTAAGTCTAAAGTGACATTTTGTTAATTTTTGTTCCTTTCAACTCACCTGAATTTTAAACCAAAACCTATCATCTATAGCCACAGCTCATTTCCGATCTTACTAAATGTATTTTAAACCAAAATAAAGCACATTGTTTATGTGGGTGACGGTCCGTGATTGTGAGACTCCCCTGTACCCCAAAAGTAACCCAAAAAGAGGTCGGGACAGGACGCTGGAAGTAAAGAATACGAGACAAAATACAAAACATAAAACAATGGAAGCCAAAGCAAAGAAGGGAAAACATTTAGTTAAAGAAAAGAAAGGATTTGTAAGCAAAAAGAGGATGGATAAGGAAAGAATTTTGGAGAGGAAAAGGTTGGAAAGAGAAACAAAGTGGAAAGAGACGGAAGGGGAGGAGTTAAAGTAAAGAGGAACACTGACCGTACACGAAACACAATCAGAGGCTATAAAAGGAGCAACACAGAGTCAAAGCACAGACGAGGGGAAACATCAGAGGGGAACAGATGGATATAAAGGCAGATAGAGGGACACAGTGTGGAGAGATGGCTAAAGGAGCCACACACACACACATGGTCCAGTATGCCTGATGAAGGTTAAACAAGACCGAAACGTTGCAATAGTGACCATGACTGGCGATACAGCCGAATTTTTTGAACCCCCATCACCTTCGGGTGGTGGGATTTTGAATGTGGGGGTCCCGGCCCTGGGCTCTTGATGGACCGTGCACCGCGGGCCTCCACTCCAAGTGGGGGTCAGCACACTTACCTTTTCCTAACCAGCCAGTGCCTCGGAGCTCGGGGTCTGGGACCCCCCCACTCTAAACCAGAGCCCAAAAACCTGTCCTAACCCTAACATACTTACCTGGCCCTAAACCTAAGATGGTGACTTTTGACCTAACCCTAAAATACTTACCTGGCCCTAAACCTAAAATTATGTACTTACCTGTTGCGCAATCACGCACACCTGGCCTAATCCTAACTTAATTGGCAGTTAACTTCTCCCTGTGAAAAAAAGTCAAAAAGAAAAAAATCTAAATAATTGTAGAGCTAAAAAATAAAGCCTATATAAACTTCAATAAAATAAAAATTATTCTGACCCTAAAATATTGTTCCTAAGTCTAAAGTGACATTTTGTTAATTTTTGTTCCTTTCAACTCACCTGAATTTTAAACCAAAACCTATCATCTATAGCCACAGCTCATTTCCGATCTTACTAAATGTATTTTAAACCAAAATAAAGCACATTGTTTATGTGGGTGACGGTCCGTGATTGTGAGACTCCCCTGTACCCCAAAAGTAACCCAAAAAGAGTTCGGGACAGGACGCTGGAAGTAAAGAATACGAGACAAAATACAAAACATAAAACAATGGAAGCCAAAGCAAAGAAGGGAAAACATTTAGTTAAAGAAAAGAAAGGATTTGTAAGCAAAAAGAGGATGGATAAGGAAAGAATTTTGGAGAGGAAAAGGGAGGAAAGAGAAACAAAGTGGAAAGACACAGAAGGGGAGGAGTTAAAGTAAAGAGGAACACTGACCGTACACGAAACACAATCAGAGGCTATAAAAGGAGCAACACAGAGTCAAAGCACAGACGAGGGGAAACATCAGAGGGGAACAGATGGATATAAAGGCAGATAGAGGGACACCGTGTGGAGAGATGGCTAAAGGAGCCACACACACACACATGGTCCAGTATGCCTGATGAAGGTTAAACAAGACCGAAACGTTGCAATAGTGACCATGACTGGCGATACAGCCGAATTTTTTGAACCCCCATCACCTTCGGGTGGTGGGATTTTGAATGTGGGGGTCCCGGCCCTGGGCTCTTGATGGACCGTGCACCGCGGGCCTCCACTCCAAGTGGGGGTCAGCACACTTACCTTTTCCTAACCAGCCAGTGCCTCGGAGCTCGGGGTCTGGGACCCCCCCACTCTAAACCAGAGCCCAAAAACCTGTCCTAACCCTAACATACTTACCTGGCCCTAAACCTAAGATGGTGACTTTTGACCTAACCCTAAAATACTTACCTGGCCCTAAACCTAAAATTATGTACTTACCTGTTGCGCAATCACGCACACCTGGCCTAATCCTAACTTAATTGGCAGTTAACTTCTCCCTGTGAAAAAAAGTCAAAAAGAAAAAAATCTAAATAATTGTAGAGCTAAAAAATAAAGCCTATATAAACTTCAATAAAATAAAAATTATTCTGACCCTAAAATATTGTTCCTAAGTCTAAAGTGACATTTTGTTAATTTTTGTTCCTTTCAACTCACCTGAATTTTAAACCAAAACCTATCATCTATAGCCACAGCTCATTTCCGATCTTACTAAATGTATTTTAAACCAAAATAAAGCACATTGTTTATGTGGGTGACGGTCCGTGATTGTGAGACTCCCCTGTACCCCAAAAGTAACCCAAAAAGAGGTCGGGACAGGACGCTGGAAGTAAAGAATACGAGACAAAATACAAAACATAAAACAATGGAAGCTAAAGCAAAGAAGGGAAAACATTTAGTTAAAGAGAAGAAAGGATTTGTAAGCAAAAAGAGGATGGATAAGGAAAGAATTTTGGAGAGGAAAAGGGAGGAAAGAGAAACAAAGTGGAAAGAGACAGAAGGGGAGGAGTTAAAGTAAAGAGGAACACTGACCGTACACGAAGCACAATCAGAGGCTATAAAAGGAGCAACACAGAGTCAAAGCACAGACGAGGGGAAACATCAGAGGGGAACAGATGGATATAAAGGCAGATAGAGGGACACAGTGTGGAGAGATGGCTAAAGGAGCCACACACACACACATGGTCCAGTATGCCTGATGAAGGTTAAACAAGACCGAAACGTTGCAATAGTGACCATGACTGGCGATACAGCCGAATTTTTTGAACCCCCATCACCTTCGGGTGGTGGGACCTTTTTTTGGGGTTTTGGGGATCCAGTCCTGGCCTCTTGATGGACCGTGCACCGCAGACCCTCACTTTTGGTGGGGGTTTTGCACTTTAACCCTTACCTAACTTAGCCAGTGCCTCGGAGGTTGGGGCTGGGTCCCCTACTCTGAACTTGAGCCCTATATAGGCCTACCCTATAACCTGTACTAACCCTAACAATAACACCTGGCCCTAAACCTAAGTCGGTGACCTTGCCTAAACCTAAAATACTTACCAGACCCTAAACCTAAATCGGTGACCTTGAAACCTAAACCTAAAAATACTTACCAGGCCCTAAACCTAAATCGGTGACCTTGAAACCTAAACCTAAAAATACTTACCAGGCCCTAAACCTAAATCGGTGACCTTGAAACCTAAACCTAAGATACTTACCTGGTCCAAATTCTAATTTATGAATTGGCAGCAGACCTCTCCCTGTGAAAAAAAGAGAAAATTGTTAAGTAAAAGTTTAACTCTAATATGACAATGTTTGGATATGAATGATACCTAATTTGGCCCTATATTTGCAATTGTTTCTAAATTCGAAGTCTAATTGAATGTTTTTTGCAACCTTTTGTTTCCAAAATACTCACCAGAACTCTAACTAAACCTAAATTCTATAGCCTAAGCTCATTGATTTTTATTGAATTACTCTAATTGGACCTTTTTTGCTACCCCTTGTTTAAAAATACTCACCACAATCTGACTAACCCTAAAATCTAAAGCCTCAGCACAGGTTCGCCTATGTTTGTGTTTAGCCTATGTCCGTTTATATGAGGCCCCCTTGTACCCAATTAAAACCCAAAAGAGGGAGGGACAAGACCTTGGGGTAAATAAAACGAGGCCTAGATTGCGGCAGAAAACAGAGGAAGAAGAGCTGAAAGCGAAAAGAGGATAGAAATGGAAGGTATTGTGGAAGAGAAATGAGAAGGATGGGTAGCCATTGGGGACTGTTTGGAGAAAGTTTGATGGAGAGAAAGTGTAACTGAAAGCAAAAAGAAGATAGAAAAGGAAGGAGTTATGGAGGGGAAATAGGATGAAAAAGAAGCACAGTGGAAAAAGAAAAGGGGAGGAGCCTAATAGAAATGAAACTTTGCACGAACACGAACAGAATTGACAGACTATAAAAGGGAGACACACAAGGCTGGAGCACAGAAGGGAGTTAACATCAAGAGGGGAAGTTTGACAGAGAGTTTACAACAGAGGGGAGTTCCTAAGGGACACAGTGTGATGGAGGGCAAAATAGCCACACACACTACAAATGGTCTATAGCACCTGAAGAAGGCACAGAACAGCCGAAACGTTGCGCAGATGACCATTAAAGCTTTTTAGCTTAATTTTTTGAACTCCCGCCACCTTCGGGTGGTGGGTCCTTTTTTTGGGGTTTTGGGGATCCAGTCCTGGCCTCTTGATGGACCGTGCACCGCAGACCCTCACTTTTGGTGGGGGTTTTGCACTTTAACCCTTACCTAACTTAGCCAGTGCCTCGGAGGTTGGGGCTGGGTCCCCTACTCTGAACTTGAGCCCTATATAGGCCTACCCTATAACCTGTACTAACCCTAACAATAACACCTGGCCCTAAACCTAAGTCGGTGACCTTGCCTAAACCTAAAATACTTACCAGACCCTAAACCTAAATCGGTGACCTTGAAACCTAAACCTAAAAATACTTACCAGGCCCTAAACCTAAATCGGTGACCTTGAAACCTAAACCTAAAAATACTTACCAGGCCCTAAACCTAAATCGGTGACCTTGAAACCTAAACCTAAGATACTTACCTGGTCCAAATTCTAATTTATGAATTGGCAGCAGACCTCTCCCTGTGAAAAAAAGAGAAAATTGTTAAGTAAAAGTTTAACTCTAATATGACAATGTTTGGATATGAATGATACCTAATTTGGCCCTATATTTGCAATTGTTTCTAAATTCGAAGTCTAATTGAATGTTTTTTGCAACCTTTTGTTTCCAAAATACTCACCAGAACTCTAACTAAACCTAAATTCTATAGCCTAAGCTCATTGATTTTTATTGAATTACTCTAATTGGACCTTTTTTGCTACCCCTTGTTTAAAAATACTCACCACAATCTGACTAACCCTAAAATCTAAAGCCTCAGCACAGGTTCGCCTATGTTTGTGTTTAGCCTATGTCCGTTTATATGAGGCCCCCTTGTACCCAATTAAAACCCAAAAGAGGGAGGGACAAGACCTTGGGGTAAATAAAACGAGGCCTAGATTGCGGCAGAAAACAGAGGAAGAAGAGCTGAAAGCGAAAAGAGGATAGAAATGGAAGGTATTGTGGAAGAGAAATGAGAAGGATGGGTAGCCATTGGGGACTGTTTGGAGAAAGTTTGATGGAGAGAAAGTGTAACTGAAAGCAAAAAGAAGATAGAAAAGGAAGGAGTTATGGAGGGGAAATAGGATGAAAAAGAAGCACAGTGGAAAAAGAAAAGGGGAGGAGCCTAATAGAAATGAAACTTTGCACGAACACGAACAGAATTGACAGACTATAAAAGGGAGACACACAAGGCTGGAGCACAGAAGGGAGTTAACATCAAGAGGGGAAGTTTGACAGAGAGTTTACAACAGAGGGGAGTTCCTAAGGGACACAGTGTGATGGAGGGCAAAATAGCCACACACACTACAAATGGTCTATAGCACCTGAAGAAGGCACAGAACAGCCGAAACGTTGCGCAGATGACCATTAAAGCTTTTTAGCTTAATTTTTTGAACTCCCGCCACCTTCGGGTGGTGGGTCCTTTTTTTGGGGTTTTGGGGATCCAGTCCTGGCCTCTTGATGGACCGTGCACCGCAGACCCTCACTTTTGGTGGGGGTTTTGCACTTTAACCCTTACCTAACTTAGCCAGTGCCTCGGAGGTTGGGGCTGGGTCCCCTACTCTGAACTTGAGCCCTATATAGGCCTACCCTATAACCTGTACTAACCCTAACAATAGCACCTGGCCCTAAACCTAAGTCGGTGACCTTGCCTAAACCTAAAATACTTACCAGACCCTAAACCTAAATCGGTGACCTTGAAACTTAAACCTAAAAATACTTACCAGGCCCTAAACCTAAATCGGTGACCTTGAAACCTAAACCTAAAAATACTTACCAGGCCCTAAACCTAAATCGGTGACCTTGAAACCTAAACCTAAGATACTTACCTGGTCCAAATTCTAATTTATGAATTGGCAGCAGACCTCTCCCTGTGGGAAAAAAAAGAGAAAATTGTTAAGTAAAAGTTTAACTCTAATATGACAATGTTTGGATATGAATGATACCTAATTTGGCCCTATATTTGCAATTGTTTCTAAATTCGAAGTCTAATTGAATGTTTTTTGCAACCTTTTGTTTCCAAAATACTCACCAGAACTCTAACTAAACCTAAATTCTATAGCCTAAGCTCATTTTGTTTTTATTGAATTACTCTAATTGGACCTTTTTTGCTACCCCTTGTTTAAAAATACTCACCACAATCTGACTAACCCTAAAATCTAAAGCCTCAGCACAGGTTCGCCTATGTTTGTGTTTAGCCTATGTCCGTTTATATGAGGCCCCCTTGTACCCAATTAAAACCCAAAAGAGGGAGGGACAAGACCTTGGGGTAAATAAAACGAGGCCTAGATTGCGGCAGAAAACAGAGGAAGAAGAGCTGAAAGCGAAAAGAGGATAGAAATGGAAGGTATTGTGGAAGAGAAATGAGAAGGATGGGTAGCCAATGGGGACTGTTTGGAGAGAGTTTGATGGAGAGAAAGTGTAACTGAAAGCAAAAAGAAGATAGAAAAGGAAGGAGTTATGGAGGGGAAATAGGATGAAAAAGAAGCACAGTGGAAAAAGAAAAGGGGAGGAGCCTAATAGAAATGAAACTTTGCACGAACACGAACAGAATTGACAGACTATAAAAGGGAGACACACAAGGCTGGAGCACAGAAGGGAGTTAACATCAAGAGGGGAAATTTGACAGAGAGTTTACAACAGAGGGGAGTTCCTAAGGGACACAGTGTGATGGAGGGCAAAATAGCCACACACACTACAAATGGTCGATAGCACCTGAAGAAGGCACAGAACAGCCGAAACGTAGCGCAGATGACCATTAAAGCTTTTTAGCTTAATTTTTTGAACTCCCGCCACCTTCGGGTGGTGGGTCCTTTTTTTGGGGTTTTGGGGATCCAGTCCTGGCCTCTTGATGGACCGTGCACCGCAGACCCTCACTTTTGGTGGGGGTTTTGCACTTTAACCCTTACCTAACCCTAACCCTAACCCTAACCCTTTCCTTTTTTACTATACCTGGACATGATCCTTGACACTAACCTTAACCGCTACCGCCTCCACTTTTCTGGCAAATTCAAGACTTTGCAACACTTACCTTCTATTTTTGACTATACCTGGACATGATCCTTGACACTAACCTTAACCGCTACCGCCTCCACTTCCTGGCGAAATTTCAGGTTGCATGCCAAACGTCCTCCTACAGCCTTGAAAGTAGTGCCAGTGGAAAGCCAGACTCTGAAAATGGGAGGGACCTTTACATTATTACTCAGGCTGATAAATCAGCACATATGCTGACGATAGCGAAATAAGTAAAAACACAAGGAACATCCCAGAGACATGGGACCAAGACCGTTGGAAAGCTAGTACCCAATAATGTGGGGGTTGGTCATTGTCCCACGCCCCTTGCTCATTAGGGGGCGGAGCTATGAACCCCAAATTTTCTTGAAACGGGGCCTGGATCAAAGTTGCCCCAAATCGTCTGAAACGCGCTCTCCCAAAATATGGCAAAGTTCCCATACAAAAAAACACTTAGTCAATTTTCGCCTCCAGTCTCCGCCTATGGCAGGTACAAAATGGCCTATATCTTTTGATAGGAAGGTGCTAGAAGGATACAACCGACGTCCGTCTGCTATAATTCGGGTACGGGCTTTCCAACGGTACCACCCCCGAGTCTCTACGACCTTCCGTTCAAAAGTTAGCATTTAACGAAAATTTGAAAAATCGCGATATCTCGGGAACCGAACATCGTAGAAGGACGGGGGTTATACCGTTGGAAAGCCAGTAGATTACTTAGTGGGTATCGACACTGGTTCCATCCCTCTAGCACGTTCCACCGAAAAGTTACAGCACTTTGAACTTTTCAAGTGCGAAAAACGAGAAATTTTTGCTATGCCATATCTCGGGAACGAAAGATCGCACAGGTACGTGGGTGGTACCGTTGGAAAGGCCTATATTGACTTAGTAGGGATTGCCACCATCAAAATGTAAATGGTACGTTCCTATCAAATGTTATCTGCAAAAAACCTCCAAAAATGTACCGTTCATTTTCGCAAAAAACTGCGATATCTCCGGAACCGTAAGTCGTAGAGAAAAAATTCCAACTCACGTAGATCGGCTCAAATTGACTTATGGGGGGCTGTTTCCAAGCTTTTGGCGCTACGACCTTCCGATCAAGAGTTATTGGCCAAAAACCACCAAAAATGTACCGTAAAAAGTGGTTTTCTTGCCCTTAACCCTAACCCTAACCCTAACCCTAACCCTAACCCTAACCCTAACCCTAACCCCTAACCCTAACCCTAACCCTAACCCTAACCCCTAACCCCAACCCTAACCCTAACCCTAACCCTAACCCTAACCCCAACCCCAACCCCAACCCTAACCCTAACCCTAACCCTAACCCCCTAACCCTAACCCTAACCCTAACCCTAACCCTAACCAAACAAAACTAATAAAAGATGAGACCCCCCTGTACCCCAAATAAACCCCAAGAGAGGGAGGGACAGGACGCTGGAGGTACACGAAGTAAAAGAAATTAAAAATTAAAGAAAACATAAAACAGATGAAGCTAAAGGGAAGTAAAGGAAAAATTTAGTTAAGGAGAAGGATTGACCTCAAAGCAAAAGAGGATAGATAAAGGGAGGAATTTTGGAGGAGAAAAAAGGAATAAAATGAAGCAAGTGGAAAAAGACAAAAAGAAAAAAAGACAGAAAAAAGAATAAGAGAAAAAGAGAAAAGAGTGAAAAAGTTATAGAAAAAGAAACAGATTGGAAAGTGAAAACAAAGGGGAGGAGCTGAAGTTAAAAGAAAAATGTAACATTGAACGAACACGACAGAAATGAAAAGCTATAAATAGGAGCCACACAACACCAAGCCACAGACAAGGGGTAACATCTAAGGGAAGAACACATAGGAGGTTAACATCAGTGGGAGTGCTTATGGGACATAGTGTGATTGGAGGGCAAAATGTGCCACACACACTCATGGTCTCTGACGCCTGAGGAAGGCCAAGAAAGGCCGAAACGTTGCGCAAAATAGACCATCACAAGGCGAAATAGCCTAATTTTTTGAACCCCCATCACCTTTGGGTGGTGGGACTTTGAATGTGGGGGTTCCAGCCCTGGGCTCTTGATGGACCGTGCACTGCAGACCTCCACTGTTAGTGGGGGTTTGCACACTTACCTTTTCCTAACCAGCCAGTGCCTCGGAGCTCGGGGTCTGGGACCCCCTATTCTAAACCTAGAGCCCTATCTCTCCTGTACCTAACCTTGACCATGGCCCTAATCCTAACCCTAACAATTTAAATCTGGCCCTAAACCTAAATCCTAACCCTAACAATTTACATCTGGCCCTAAACCTAAATCAGTGACCTCTGCCTGATCCTTAATTACTCACACCTGGCCCTAAACCTAATTGGACTTCTCCTGATCTAAAAAAGTTAAAAAAATGTAAAAAATTATAATGTTTAAAGCCTAATTGAGCACCTATGATTGAAACCGAAATTGAATAAATTCTGATCTAAATCTAAACTCTATAGCTACAGTATTTTTTGATCCTGCTAAGTTTACCTAACCTAAACTGATGCTCATTTGTTTGTGTTTTCACTGTTGCACATATGAGACCCCCCTGTACCCCAAATAAACCCCAAGAGAGGATGGGACAGGACGCTGGTGGTATAAAGAGGAATAAAAAGTCCAAACAAAACTAATAAAAGATGAGACCCCCCTGTACCCCAAATAAACCCCAAGAGAGGGAGGGACAGGACGCTGGAGGTACACGAAGTAAAAGAAATTAAAAATTAAAGAAAACATAAAACAGATGAAGCTAAAGGGAAGTAAAGGAAAAATTTAGTTAAGGAGAAGGATTGACCTCAAAGCAAAAGAGGATAGATAAAGGGAGGAATTTTGGAGGAGAAAAAAGGAATAAAATGAAGCAAGTGGAAAAAGACAAAAAGAAAAAAAGACAGAAAAAAGAATAAGAGAAAAAGAGAAAAGAGTGAAAAAGTTATAGAAAAAGAAACAGATTGGAAAGTGAAAACAAAGGGGAGGAGCTGAAGTTAAAAGAAAAATGTAACATTGAACGAACACGACAGAAATGAAAAGCTATAAATAGGAGCCACACAACACCAAGCCACAGACAAGGGGTAACATCTAAGGGAAGAACACATAGGAGGTTAACATCAGTGGGAGTGCTTATGGGACATAGTGTGATTGGAGGGCAAAATGTGCCACACACACTCATGGTCTCTGACGCCTGAGGAAGGCCAAGAAAGGCCGAAACGTTGCGCAAAATAGACCATCACAAGGCGAAATAGCCTAATTTTTTGAACCCCCATCACCTTTGGGTGGTGGGACTTTGAATGTGGGGGTTCCGGCCCTGGGCTCTTGATGGACCGTGCACTGCAGACCTCCACTGTTAGTGGGGGTTTGCACACTTACCTTTTCCTAACCAGCCAGTGCCTCGGAGCTCGGGGTCTGGGACCCCCTATTCTAAACCTAGAGCCCTATCTCTCCTGTACCTAACCTTGACCATGGCCCTAATCCTAACCCTAACAATTTAAATCTGGCCCTAAACCTAAATCCTAACCCTAACAATTTACATCTGGCCCTAAACCTAAATCAGTGACCTCTGCCTGATCCTTAATTACTCACACCTGGCCCTAAACCTAATTGGACTTCTCCTGATCTAAAAAAGTTAAAAAAATGTAAAAAATTATAATGTTTAAAGCCTAATTGAGCACCTATGATTGAAACCGAAATTAAATAAATTCTGATCTAAATCTAAACTCTATAGCTACAGTATTTTTTGATCCTGCTAAGTTTACCTAACCTAAACTGATGCTCATTTGTTTGTGTTTTCACTGTTGCACATATGAGACCCCCCTGTACCCCAAATAAACCCCAAGAGAGGATGGGACAGGACGCTGGTGGTATAAGAGGAATAAAAAGTCCAAACAAAACTAATAAAATATGAGACCCCCCTGTACCCCAAATAAACCCCAAGAGAGGGAGGGACAGGACGCTGGAGGTACACGAAGTAAAAGAAATTAAAAATTAAAGAAAACATAAAACAGATGAAGCTAAAGGGAAGTAAAGGAGAAATTTAGTTAAGGAGAAGGATTGACCTCAAAGCAAAGGAGGATAGATAAAGGGAGGAATTTTGGAGGAGAAAAAAGGAATAAAATGAAGCAAGTGGAAAAAGACAAAAAGAAAAAAAGACAGAAAAAAGAATAAGAGAAAAAGAGAAAAGAGTGAAAAAGTTATAGAAAAAGAAACAGATTGGAAAGTGAAAACAAAGGGGAGGAGCTGAAGTTAAAAGAAAAATGTAACATTGAACGAACACGACAGAAATGAAAAGCTATAAATAGGAGCCACACAACACCAAGCCACAGACAAGGGGTAACATCTAAGGGAAGAACACATAGGAGGTTAACATCAGTGGGAGTGCTTATGGGACATAGTGTGATTGGAGGGCAAAATGTGCCACACACACTCATGGTCTCTGACGCCTGAGGAAGGCCAAGAAAGGCCGAAACGTTGCGCAAAATAGACCATCACAAGGCGAAATAGCCTAATTTTTTGAACCCCCATCACCTTTGGGTGGTGGGACTTTGAATGTGGGGGTTCCGGCCCTGGGCTCTTGATGGACCGTGCACTGCAGACCTCCACTGTTAGTGGGGGTTTGCACACTTACCTTTTCCTAACCAGCCAGTGCCTCGGAGCTCGGGGTCTGGGACCCCCTATTCTAAACCTAGAGCCCTATCTCTCCTGTACCTAACCTTGACCATGGCCCTAATCCTAACCCTAACAATTTAAATCTGGCCCTAAACCTAAATCCTAACCCTAACAATTTACATCTGGCCCTAAACCTAAATCAGTGACCTCTGCCTGACCCTTAATTACTCACACCTGGCCCTAAACCTAATTGGACTTCTCCTGATCTAAAAAAGTTAAAAAAATGTAAAAAATTATAATGTTTAAAGCCTAATTGAGCACCTATGATTGAAACCTAAATTGAATAAATTCTGATCTAAATCTAAACTCTATAGCTACAGTATTTTTTGATCCTGCTAAGTTTACCTAACCTAAACTGATGCTCATTTGTTTGTGTTTTCACTGTTGCACATATGAGACCCCCCTGTACCCCAAATAAACCCCAAGAGAGGATGGGACAGGACGCTGGTGGTATAGAGAGGAATGAAAAGTCCAAATAAAACTAATAAAATATGAGACCCCCCTGTACCCCAAATAAACCCCAAGAGAGGGAGGGACAGGACGCTGGAGGTACACGAAGTAAAAGAAATAAAAAATTAAAGAAAACATAAAACAGATGAAGCTAAAGGGAAGTAAAGGAAAAATTTAGTTAAGGAGAAGGATTGACCTCAAAGCAAAGGAGGATAGATAAAGGGAGGAATTTTGGAGGAGAAAAAAGGAATAAAATGAAGCAAGTGGAAAAAGACAAAAAGAAAAAAAGACAGAAAAAAGAATAAGAGAAAAAGAGAAAAGAGTGAAAAAGTTATAGAAAAAGAAACAGATTGGAAAGTGAAAACAAAGGGGAGGAGCTGAAGTTAAAAGAAAAATGTAACATTGAACGAACACGACAGAAATGAAAAGCTATAAATAGGAGCCACACAACACCAAGCCACAGACAAGGGGTAACATCTAAGGGAAGAACACATAGGAGGTTAACATCAGTGGGAGTGCTTATGGGACATAGTGTGATTGGAGGGCAAAATGTGCCACACACACTCATGGTCTCTGACGCCTGAGGAAGGCCAAAAAAGGCCGAAACGTTGCGCAAAATAGACCATCACAAGGCGAAATAGCCTAATTTTTTGAACCCCCATCACCTTTGGGTGGTGGGACTTTGAATGTGGGGGTTCCGGCCCTGGGCTCTTGATGGACCGTGCACCGCAGACCTCCACTGTTAGTGGGGGTCTGCACACTTACCTTTTCCTAACCAGCCAGTGCCTCGGAGCTCGGGGTCTGGGACCCCCTATTCTAAACCTAGAGCCCTATCTCTCCTGTACCTAACCTTGACCATGGCCCTAATCCTAACCCTAACAATTTAAATCTGGCCCTAAACCTAAATCCTAACCCTAACAATTTACATCTGGCCCTAAACCTAAATCAGTGACCTCTGCCTGACCCTTAATTACTCACACCTGGCCCTAAACCTAATTGGACTTCTCCTGATCTAAAAAAGTTAAAAAAATGTAAAAAATTATAATGTTTAAAGCCTAATTGAGCACCTATGATTGAAACCTAAATTAAATAAATTCTGATCTAAATCTAAACTCTATAGCTACAGTATTTTTTGATCCTGCTAAGTTTACCTAACCTAAACTGATGCTCATTTGTTTGTGTTTTCACTGTTGCACATATGAGACCCCCCTGTACCCCAAATAAACCCCAAGAGAGGATGGGACAGGACGCTGGTGGTATAGAGAGGAATAAAAGTCCAAACAAAACTAATAAAAGATGAGACCCCCCTGTACCCCAAATAAACCCCAAGAGAGGGAGGGACAGGACGCTGGAGGTACACGAAGTAAAAGAAATTAAAAATTAAAGAAAACATAAAACAGATGAAGCTAAAGGGAAGTAAAGGAAAAATTTAGTTAAGGAGAAGGATTGACCTCAAAGCAAAAGAGGATAGATAAAGGGAGGAATTTTGGAGGAGAAAAAAGGAATAAAATGAAGCAAGTGGAAAAAGACAAAAAGAAAAAAGACAGAAAAAAGAATAAGAAAAAGAGAAAAGAGTGAAAAAGTTATAGAAAAAGAAACAGATTGGAAAGTGAAAACAAAGGGGAGGAGCTGAAGTTAAAAGAAAAATGTAACATTGAACGAACACGACAGAAATGAAAAGCTATAAATAGGAGCCACACAACACCAAGCCACAGACAAGGGGTAACATCTAAGGGAAGAACACATAGGAGGTTAACATCAGTGGGAGTGCTTATGGGACATAGTGTGATTGGAGGGCAAAATGTGCCACACACACTCATGGTCTCTGACGCCTGAGGAAGGCCAAGAAAGGCCGAAACGTTGCGCAAAATAGACCATCACAAGGCGAAATAGCCTAATTTTTTGAACCCCCATCACCTTTGGGTGGTGGGACTTTGAATGTGGGGGTTCCGGCCCTGGGCTCTTGATGGACCGTGCACTGCAGACCTCCACTGTTAGTGGGGGTTTGCACACTTACCTTTTCCTAACCCTAACCCTAACCCTAACCCTAACCCTAACCCTAACCCTAACCCTAGCCCACACCGGCACAAGGTTGAGGAGGATTAAGTCCGTCCACCCAACCCTGCACTCTCCTCTGGAAACTTACCTCCAAAACTTAAAAACACAATTAAGTCCTTAACCAAACTAAAAACTAAAAGGTAGGTGAAAGGATGGAGACGCTGCCCACACAGGCACAGGGTTGAGGAGGATTAAGTCCGTCCACCCAATCCTGCACTCTCCTCTGGAAACTTACCTCCAAAACTTAAAAACACATTTAAGCCCTTAACCAAACTAAAAACTAAAAGGTAGGTGAAAGGATGGAGACGCTGCCCACACAGGCACAGGGTTGAGGAGGATTAAGTCCGTCCATCCAATCCTGCACTCTCCTCTGGAAACTTACCTCCAAAACTTAAGAAAAAACACAATTAAGCCCTTAACTAACCCCAAACCTCTTTAAATATTATCCTACAACTGGACATGATCCTTTACACTAAACCTAACCGCTACCGCCTCCATTCGCTGGCCAAATTTGAGGTTCTATATCTAACCCTAAAATCCTAAACCTAAAACCCAATCCTAAACCTAACCCCAAACCTCTTTAAATATCATTCTACAACTGGACATGATCCCTAACACTAAACCTAACCGCTACCGCCTCCACTCCTTAGGCAAATTCAAGGTTCTATATTTAGACCTAACCCTAAACCTAAAAACCCAAACTCTAACCCTAATAACAACAAAATAACTTCCGAAAACAAAATGGCCCCCAAAAACAATATGGCGCCCCCCCCCCCCTCCTCTCAAAATACAACAATTCTAAAGATAAGGTTAACACCTAAACCTAGAATAAAACCCAGAATAAAACAAACAAGAACACACCAACCACTTCCATCTCCATCCCATTCCTCACCACAGGCAATGGGGTGGAGACTGGAAACTGAGACGAGGTCCACACAGACCCGGTTGTGGTGAAGCCCAGACAGGCTCCTGCTTCTGTCCCTCAGCTACAGTTCTATGATCCCTCATTCCATTACACACACATAGTTCCAATTTACAACGGGTTTGTCCAATCAGACACAAAGTGGGCCGGATGCATCCATCCTCCTCTCACTCTGACGCCTGTCATACAGTCACAACACTGCACGGACACCTCACCCACTGATACAAATCCACAAAACCTTTTGATGTGTGACACAATGACGAGAGGAACACGAATAACATGCGTCGGCCCGTGCCTGCCTTTGATTCCCTATCTAACTGGGGGAGTCCTCGAACTCCCCCGGGGGGTCTCATCGAGAAAACACATTACCCTACCTAACCCTAACCCTAACCCTAACCCTAACCCTCTAACCCTAACCCTAACCCTAACCCTAACCCTAACCCCTAACCCCTAACCCTAACCCTAACCCTAACCCTAACCCTAACCCTAACCCTAAACCCTAACCCTAACCCTAACCCTAACCCTAACCTTAACCCCTAACCCCTAACCCCTAACCCTAACCCTAACCCTAACCCTAACCCTAACATACAACCCTAGAACTTAAAATACAACTCCCCTACGACATTTGAAATCTACAGCCCTATTACTTGATTTTCACATATCACCATCAGAGGTGCCACCCCACCCCTACGGGGACACCACTGCAGCTGGAAAGTCGAAGAGCAAATCTCCGTCCTCCACAAACAAAGACGAGATTAATCGTCCTCCCTACAATCCTGGGCCTTCTCCGAAAACCTCTGGGAGGATTGATGTGAAACACGATCTCTTAGTGCGTGACAAATCAAGAAATGGGACTTTAACCAACCACACACAAAAATGGCTACTGAAAACAAAATGGCCCCACAAAAAACAAAATGGCTACCAAAAAACTAAATTTGGGCCTTTACAGAACTTACCTCCCATTCTGTATACCTGGACATGATCCTTAACACTAACCCTAACAGCTACCGCCTCCATTCCCTGGCCATATTTGAAGTTATATACCTAACCCTAATCCTACAAATTAAAAATAACCAAAAAAATTTTTTTTCCTACAACTGGACATGATCCTTAACACTAAACCTAACCGCTACCGCCTCCACTCACGAGCCAAATTCGAGGTCCTATATCTAACCCTAAATTCCTAAACCTAAAACCCAATCTTATACCTAAACCTAACCCTAAAAATCTTTCAAAAGGTTATTCTACAACTGGACATGATCCTTAACACTAAACCTAACCGCTACCGCCTCCACTCCTTAGCCAAATTCAAGGTTCTATATCTAATCCTAAACCTAAAACCCAAGCCTAAAGGTAGGTGAAAGGATGGAGACGCTGCCCACACCGGCACAGGGTTGAGGAGGATTAAGTCCGTCCACCCAACCCTGCACTCTCCTCTGGAAACTTACCTCCAAAACTTAAAAACACAATTAAGTCCTTAACCAAACTAAAAACTAAAAGGTAGGTGAAAGGAGGGAGACGCTGCCCACACAGGCACAGGGTTGAGGAGGATTAAGTCCGTCCATCCAATCCTGCACTCTCCTCTGGAAACTTACCTCCAAAACTTAAAAACACATTTAAGCCCTTAACCAAACTAAAAGGTAGGTGAAAGGATGGAGACGCTGCCCACACAGGCACAGGGTTGAGGAGGATTAAGTCCGTCCATCCAATCCTGCACTCTCCTCTGGAAACTTACCTCCAAAACTTAAGAAAAACACAATTAAGCCCTTAACTAACCCCAAACCTCTTTAAATATGATCCTACAACTGGACATGATCCTTTACACTAAACCTAACCGCTACCGCCTCCATTCGCTGGCCAAATTCGAGGTTCTATATCTAACCCTAAAATCCTAAACCTAAAACCCAATCCTAAACCTAACCCTAACCTAACCCCAAACCTCTTTAAATATCATTCTACAACTGGACATGATCCCTAACACTAAACCTAACCGCTACCGCCTCCACTCCTTAGGCAAATTCAAGGTTCTATATTTAGACCTAACCCTAAACCTAAAAACCCAAACTCTAACCCTAATAACAACAAAATAACTTCCGAAAACAAAATGGCCCCCGAAAACAAAATGGCGCCCCCCCCCCCCCCCTTCCTCTCAAAATACAACAATTCTAAAGATAAGGTTAACACCTAAACCTAGAATAAAACCCAGAATAAAACAAACAAGAACACACCAACCACTTCCATCTCCATCCCATTCCTCACCACAGGCAATGGGGTGGAGACTGGAAACTGAGACGAGGTCCACACAGACCCGGTTGTGGTGAAGCCCAGACAGGCTCCTGCTTCTGTCCCTCAGCTACAGTTCTATGATCCCTCATTCCATTACACACACATAGTTCCAATTTACAACGGGTTTGTCCAATCAGACACAAAGTGGGCCGGATGCATCCATCCTCCTCTCACTCTGACGCCTGTCATACAGTCACAACACTGCACGGACACCTCACCCACTGATACAAATCCACAAAACCTTTTGATGTGTGACACAATGACGAGAGGAACACGAATAACATGCGTCGGCCCGTGCCTGCCTTTGATTCCCTATCTAACTGGGGGAGTCCTCGAACTCCCCCGGGGGGTCTCATCGAGAAAACACATTACCCTACCTAACCCTAACCCTAACCCTAACCCTAACCCTAACCCTAACCCTAACCCTTACCCTAACCCTAACCCTAACCCTAACCCTAACCCTAACCCTAGCCCTAACCCTAACCCTAACCCTAACCCTAACCCTAACCATGCCCTAAACCTAACTAATTTGATTCTAATCCTAAACCTAACCATGCCCTAACCCTAACTAATTTGATTCTAATCCTAAAATTAATTTAATGATATTATTAAAAAAATAATAAAAAAAATAATGAAAAATTAAAAAAAACTTTAAAAAAAATATAAAATTATACTTACCTTAAACATTTCCCCCCCCCCCCCCTTTTTTTATTTTTTATGTTTGTGTTTGTGTACATGGTATACTTACCCTGGGTGAGATAGACAGCCTGAGGCTAAAATGACCTTGTCCACTGACCTTGTCCACTGGACACTCAGCCCTCTGTCTCTCTCCTGATTGGATGCCGCTTTAGGAGGGAGGCCAGCTGCACCTGTTAGTAGCTGCAGTGTTCCCACAGAGCTCACTCTGCCTCAGACCTCTGACAGAGCAATACCTCCAACTGTAGACCTGCAAAACATTAAAAAACACTGTTTATTATCTTTTTTTGTTTTAAATGTGTATCTTTAGCCTGATGAAGACCTGAAAAAGGGTTGAAACGTTGCAACTGAGATACACACTTGTTTAAATAGGATTTTTTATTGTTTTTCTTGTTGTTCTTGTCTGTTTGTCTTCTTGTTTTTGTCTTTTTGTCTTTTTCTTTTGGGTTGTTGTATTGTCTGTTAGTTTGTCTAAAAAAAATCAAAAAAAACCAAAAAAATTTATAAAAAATCAAAAAAAACATTTATTATTATATAACAAAGGCGACCTGAAAAAAATATTATTATTAGATAACAAAGGCGACCCAAAATTAAAAAAATACTTACCGTGATGGGTGAGTGGACTGTGGTCCATTACGGTAGGAGAGCCAGACCTCTCCACCAACGCAGCTGGGACAGGGGACCCGGGGGTCGAGCGTACGACCGGGGGATGGACCGTGCACCGCCCAATCCTCACAGAGGAGGGGCACACTTCCCCCATCCTAACCCTAACCCTAACCCTAACCCCTAACCCTAACCCTAACCCTAACCCTAACCCTAACCCTCTAACCCCAACCCCAACCCCAACCCAACCCAACCCCAACCCACCCTAACCCTAACCCCAACCCTAACCCCAACCCTAACCCCAACCCCAACCCTAACCCTAACCCTAACCCTAACCCTACCCTAACCCTAACCCTACCCTAACCCTAACCCTAACCCTAACCCTAAAGCTCTTTTTTGATCCTGCTAAATTTAACCCTAACCCTAAACTGATGCTCATTTGTTTCTGTCTGCACGTATGAGACCCCCCTGTACCCCAAATAAACCCGAAAGAGGGAGGGACAGGACGCTGGAGGTACACAAAATAAAAGAAGCCACAAATATGAGACCCCCCTGTACCCCAAATAAACCCCAAGAGAGGGAGGGACAGGACGCTGGAGGTACACAAAGTAAAAGAAATATAAAAAACATTTAAAAAAAACAGAAAACAAATGAAGCTAAAGGGTAGAAAGGGAAGGATTTAGTTAAGGAAAAGGATGGATCTTAAAGCAAAAGAGGATAGATAAAGGGAAGAATTTGGAGGAGAAAGAAGGAAGAAAAAGAAGCAAAGTGGGAAGAGAAAGAAGGGGAGGAGCTAAAGTAGAATGAACATTGGACACACACAAACGAAAATTGGCAGAGTATAAAAGGAGGGACACAGAGTTAAACCACAGAAGAGGGACAACATCAGAAGGGAACAGACATGGGAAAGTTACCATCAGAGGGGAGACTGTTGGGACACAGTGTGGTGGAGGGCAAGAGAGCCCCACACATTTGTCACACATGGTCCTATAGCGCCTGAGGAAGGCCAAATAGTGCCGAAACGTTGCGCAATGGACCTATAAAGCGTTATAAGCTTAATTTTTTGAACCCCCATCACCTTTGGGTGGTGGGACCTTGAATGTGGGGGTTCCGGCCCTGGGCTCTTGATGGACCGTGCACTGCAGGCCTCCACTGTCAGTGGGGGTCTGTACACTTACCTTTTCCTAACCAGCCAGTGCCTCGGAGCTTGGGGTCCGGGACCCCCCACTCTAAACCTAGAGCCCTATAACCAGCCCTATAACCTTTCCTAACCCTAACATTCATACCTGGCCCTAAACCTAATTCAGTGAACTTTTGACCTGACCTTAATTACTTGCACCTGGCCTAAACCTAAATAAGATTGGCAGCTAACCCTAACCCTAAAATGAATGCAAAAACTAAATATGTTAAAGCCTAATCTGGTACCTAATTTAAAAATAAAACCGAATTGGACCCTAAAATTCAAATGTTGTATAAATTCTAACCCTATGTAATTTTGAAACCTAAAAAAACTCACCTAAGTTCTGATCTAAACCTAAATTCTACAGCTAAAGCTCTTTTTTGATCCTGCTAAATTTAACCCTAACCCTAAACTGATGCTCATTTGTTTCTGTCTGCACGTATGAGACCCCCCTGTACCCCAAATAAACCCGAAAGAGGGAGGGACAGGACGCTGGAGGTACACAAAATAAAAGAAGCCACAAATATGAGACCCCCCTGTACCCCAAATAAACCCCAAGAGAGGGAGGGACAGGACGCTGGAGGTACACAAAGTAAAAGAAATATAAAAAACATTTTAAAAAAACAGAAAACAAATGAAGCTAAAGGGTAGAAAGGGAAGGATTTAGTTAAGGAAAAGGATGGATCTTAAAGCAAAAGAGGATAGATAAAGGGAAGAATTTGGAGGAGAAAGAAGGAAGAAAAAGAAGCAAAGTGGGAAGAGAAAGAAGGGGAGGAGCTAAAGTAGAATGAACATTGGACACACACAAACGAAAATTGGCAGAGTATAAAAGGAGGGACACAGAGTTAAACCACAGAAGAGGGACAACATCAGAAGGGAACAGACATGGGAAAGTTACCATCAGAGGGGAGACTGTTGGGACACAGTGTGGTGGAGGGCAAGAGAGCCCCACACATTTGTCACACATGGTCCTATAGCGCCTGAGGAAGGCCAAATAGTGCCGAAACGTTGCGCAATGGACCTATAAAGCGTTATAAGCTTAATTTTTTGAACCCCCATCACCTTTGGGTGGTGGGACCTTGAATGTGGGGGTTCCGGCCCTGGGCTCTTGATGGACCGTGCACTGCAGGCCTCCACTGTCAGTGGGGGTCTGTACACTTACCTTTTCCTAACCCTAACCCTAACCCTAACCCTAACCCTAACCCTAAACCCTAACCCTAACCCTAACCCATGGTCTCTGACGCCTGAGGAAGGCCAAAAAAGGCCGAAACGTTGCGCAAAATAGACCATCACAAGGCGAAATAGCCTAATTTTTTGAACCCCCATCACCTTTGGGTGGTGGGACTTTGAATGTGGGGGTTCCGGCCCTGGGCTCTTGATGGACCGTGCACTGCGGACCTCCACTGTTAGTGGGGGTTTGCACACTTACCTTTTCCTAACCAGCCAGTGCCTCGGAGCTCGGGGTCTGGGACCCCCTATTCTAAACCTAGAGCCCTATCTCTCCTGTACCTAACCTTGACCATGGCCCTAATCCTAACCCTAACAATTTAAATCTGGCCCTAAACCTAAATCCTAACCCTAACAATCTACATCTGGCCCTAAACCTAAATCAGTGACCTCTGCCTGACCCTTAATTACTCACACCTGGCCCTAAACCTAATTGGACTTCTCCTGATCTAAAAAAGTTAAAAAAATGTAAAAAATTATAATGTTTAAAGCCTAATTGAGCACCTATGATTGAAACCTAAATTGAATAAATTCTTATCTAAATCTAAACTCTATAGCTACAGTATTTTTTGATCCTGCTAAGTTTACCTAACCTAAACTGATGCTCATTTGTTTGTGTTTTCACTGTTGCACATATGAGACCCCCCTGTACCCCAAATAAACCCCAAGAGAGGATGGGACAGGACGCTGGTGGTATAGAGAGGAATAAAAAGTCCAAACAAAACTAATAAAAGATGAGACCCCCCTGTACCCCAAATAAACCCCAAGAGAGGGAGGGACAGGACGCTGGAGGTACACGAAGTAAAAGAAATTAAAAATTAAAGAAAACATAAAACAGATGAAGCTAAAGGGAAGTAAAGGAAAAATTTAGTTAAGGAGAAGGATTGACCTCAAAGCAAAAGAGGATAGATAAAGGGAGGAATTTTGGAGGAGAAAAAAGGAATAAAATGAAGCAAGTGGAAAAAGACAAAAAGAAAAAAAGACAGAAAAAAGAATAAGAAAAAGAGAAAAGAGTGAAAAAGTTATAGAAAAAGAAACAGATTGGAAAGTGAAAACAAAGGGGAGGAGCTGAAGTTAAAAGAAAAATGTAACATTGAACGAACACGACAGAAATGAAAAGCTATAAATAGGAGCCACACAACACCAAGCCACAGACAAGGGGTAACATCTAAGGGAAGAACACATAGGAGGTTAACATCAGTGGGAGTGCTTATGGGACATAGTGTGATTGGAGGGCAAAATGTGCCACACACACTCATGGTCTCTGACGCCTGAGGAAGGCCAAAAAAGGCCGAAACGTTGCGCAAAATAGACCATCACAAGGCGAAATAGCCTAATTTTTTGAACCCCCATCACCTTTGGGTGGTGGGACTTTGAATGTGGGGGTTCCGGCCCTGGGCTCTTGATGGACCGTGCACTGCGGACCTCCACTGTTAGTGGGGGTTTGCACACTTACCTTTTTCTAACCTCAGAACAGGTTCACTTTTACTGTCAACTTCAGCACAGGTTCGCCTGTCTTTTGATGTCCGTGTCTGAGGCCCCCTTGTACCCCAAATAAACCCAAAAGAGGGAGGGACAAGACCTTGGGGTAAAGAAAACGAGGCAAAACCAAAGACACTAATAGGAAGAAGAGCTGTAACTGTACAGTAAGCTAAAGAAGAAAAGCTGAGGAAGGGACGAAGAATAGAAGAAGAAAAGCTGAAAGCAAAAAGAGGATAGAAAAGGGAGGAATTGTGGAGGAGAAGTGAGAAGAAAAAGTAGCTAAGGGGAAAGAAAAGGGGAGGAGCCAAAGAGAAAGAAAAATGTACACAGAGGAGTGTGACACACTATAAAAGGGGAGACACACAAGGTTGGACCACAGTAGAGGGAAAACATCGAGAGGGGAAAGATGGGAAGAAGGTTAACAACAGAGGGGAGTTCTATGGGACACAGTGTGTTGAAGGCAAGCACAGCCACACACACTTAGCAGCTCACACACACATGGTCAATGGCGTCTGATGAAGGCAAAAAGATGCCGAAACGTTGCGCAGATGACCTTGTTATTTTTTGAAAGCGTGTAGCTTAATTTTTTGAACCTCTGCCACCTTCGGGTGGTGGTTTTCTGAGTTTTGGGGACCCAGTCCTGACCCATTATGGACCGTGCACCGCAGACCCTCACTTTTAGTGGGGGTCTGCACACTTACCTTCACCTAACCCTAACCCTAACCCTAACCCTAACCCTAACCCTGGGCTCTTGATGGACCGTGCACCGCGGGCCTCCACTCCAAGTGGGGGTCAGCACACTTACCTTTTCCTAACCAGCCAGTGCCTCGGAGCTCGGGGTCTGGGACCCCCCCACTCTAAACCAGAGCCCAAAAACCTGTCCTAACCCTAACATACTTACCTGGCCCTAAACCTAAGATGGTGACTTTTGACCTAACCCTAAAATACTTACCTGGCCCTAAACCTAAAATTATGTACTTACCTGTTGCGCAATCACGCACACCTGGCCTAATCCTAACTTAATTGGCAGTTAACTTCTCCCTGTGAAAAAAAGTCAAAAAGAAAAAAATCTAAATAATTGTAGAGCTAAAAAATAAAGCCTATATAAACTTCAATAAAATAAAAATTATTCTGACCCTAAAATATTGTTCCTAAGTCTAAAGTGACATTTTGTTGATTTTTGTTCCTTTCAACTCACCTGAATTTTAAACCAAAACCTATCATCTATAGCCACAGCTCATTTCCGATCTTACTAAATGTATTTTAAACCAAAATAAAGCACATTGTTTATGTGGGTGACGGTCCGTGATTGTGAGACTCCCCTGTACCCCAAAAGTAACCCAAAAAGAGGTCGGGACAGGACGCTGGAAGTAAAGAATACGAGACAAAATACAAAACATAAAACAATGGAAGCCAAAGCAAAGAAGGGAAAACATTTAGTTAAAGAAAAGAAAGGATTTGTAAGCAAAAAGAGGATGGATAAGGAAAGAATTTTGGAGTGGAAAAGGGAGGAAAGAGAAACAAAGTGGAAAGAGACGGAAGGGGAGGAGTTAAAGTAAAGAGGAACACTGACCGTACACGAAGCACAATCAGAGGCTATAAAAGGAGCAACACAGAGTCAAAGCACAGACGAGGGGAAACATCAGAGGGGAACAGATGGATATAAAGGCAGATAGAGGGACACAGTGTGGAGAGATGGCTAAAGGAGCCACACACACACACATGGTCCAGTATGCCTGATGAAGGTTAAACAAGACCGAAACGTTGCAATAGTGACCATGACTGGCGATACAGCCGAATTTTTTGAACCCCCATCACCTTCGGGTGGTGGGATTTTGAATGTGGGGGTCCCGGCCCTGGGCTCTTGATGGACCGTGCACCGCGGGCCTCCACTCCAAGTGGGGGTCAGCACACTTACCTTTTCCTAACCAGCCAGTGCCTCGGAGCTCGGGGTCTGGGACCCCCCCACTCTAAACCAGAGCCCAAAAACCTGTCCTAACCCTAACATACTTACCTGGCCCTAAACCTAAGATGGTGACTTTTGACCTAACCCTAAAATACTTACCTGGCCCTAAACCTAAAATTATGTACTTACCTGTTGCGCAATCACGCACACCTGGCCTAATCCTAACTTAATTGGCAGTTAACTTCTCCCTGTGAAAAAAAGTCAAAAAGAAAAGAATCTAAATAATTGTAGAGCTAAAAAATAAAGCCTATATAAACTTCAATAAAATAAAAATTATTCTGACCCTAAAATATTGTTCCTAAGTCTAAAGTGACATTTTGTTAATTTTTGTTCCTTTCAACTCACCTGAATTTTAAACCAAAACCTATCATCTATAGCCACAGCTCATTTCCGATCTTACTAAATGTATTTTAAACCAAAATAAAGCACATTGTTTATGTGGGTGACGGTCCGTGATTGTGAGACTCCCCTGTACCCCAAAAGTAACCCAAAAAGAGGTCGGGACAGGACGCTGGAAGTAAAGAATACGAGACAAAATACAAAACATAAAACAATGGAAGCCAAAGCAAAGAAGGGAAAACATTTAGTTAAAGAAAAGAAAGGATTTGTAAGCAAAAAGAGGATGGATAAGGAAAGAATTTTGGAGAGGAAAAGGGAGGAAAGAGAAACAAAGTGGAAAGAGACGGAAGGGGAGGAGTTAAAGTAAAGAGGAACACTGACCGTACACGAAGCACAATCAGAGGCTATAAAAGGAGCAACACAGAGTCAAAGCACAGACGAGGGGAAACATCAGAGGGGAACAGATGGATATAAAGGCAGATAGAGGGACACAGTGTGGAGAGATGGCTAAAGGAGCCACACACACACACATGGTCCAGTATGCCTGATGAAGGTTAAACAAGACCGAAACGTTGCAGCAATAGTGACCATGACTGGCGATACAGCCGAATTTTTTGAACCCCCATCACCTTCGGGTGGTGGGATTTTGAGTGTGGGGGTCCCGGCCCTGGGCTCTTGATGGACCGTGCACCGCGGGCCTCCACTCCAAGTGGGGGTCAGCACACTTACCTTTTCCTAACCCTAACCCTAACCCTAACCCTAACCCCAAACCTCTCTAAATATTACTCTACAACTGGACATGATCCCTAACACTAAACCTAACCGCTACCGCCTCCACTCCTTAGGCAAATTCAAGGTTCTATATCTAGACCTAACCCTAAATCTAAAAACCCAAACCCTAACCACAATAACAACAAAATGACTTCTGAAAACAAAATGGCCCCCGAAAACAAAATGGCCCCCGAAAACAAAATGGCTGCCCCCCCCCCAATAAAACGAACAAGAACACACCAACCACTTCCATCTCCACCCCATTCCTCACCACAGGCAATGGGGTGGAGACTGGAAACTGAGACGAGGTCCACACAGACCCAGTTGTGGTGAAGCCCAGACAGGCTCCTGCTTCTGTTCCTCAGCTACAGTTCTATGATCCCTCATTCCTTTACACACACATAGTTCCAATTTACAACGGGTTTGTCCAATCAGACACAAAGTGGGATGGATGCATCCATCCTCCTCCCACCTTGACGCCTGTCATACAGTCACAACACTGCACGGACACCTCACCCACTGATACAAATCCACAAAACCTTTTGATGTGTGACACAAAGACGAGAGGAACACGAATAACATGCGTCGGCCCGTGCCTGCCTTTGATTCCCTATCTAACTGGGGGAGTCCTCGAACTCCCCCGGGGGGTCTCATCGAGAAAACACATTACCCTAACCCTAACCCTAACCCTAACCCGGGGGGTCTCATCGAGAAAACACATTACCCTAACCCTAACCCTAACCCTAACCCTAACCCGGGGGGTCTCATCGAGAAAACACATTACCTTACCTAACCCTAACCCTACCTAACCCTAACCCTAACATTGCATGTACACAGAGGAGTGTGACACACTATAAAAGGGGAGACACACAAGGTTGGACCACAGAAGAGGGAAAACATCGAGAGGGGAAAGATGGGAAGAAGGTTAACAACAGAGGGGAGTTCTATGGGACACAGTGTGTTGAAGGCAAACACAGCCACACACACTCAGCAGCTCACACACACATGGTCAATGGCGTCTGATGAAGGCAAAAAAATGCCGAAACGTTGCACAGATGACCTTGTAATTTTTTTAAAGCGTGTAGCTTAATTTTTTGAACCTCTGCCACCTTCGGGTGGTGGTTTTCTGAGTTTTGGGGACCCAGTCCTGACCCATTATGGACCGTGCACCGCAGACCCTCACTTTTAGTGGGGGTCTGCACACTTACCTTCACCTAACCCTAACCCTAATTATTTAGTGTAGTTTTTTACATTTCTGTTGTCTTGTGTAATTTTTGTATAAATATTTATTTTTGTGTATTTTGAGTCATTTTCATATTTTTTGTTGTTTAGTGTGTGTGTGTCTGTCTAACTTTCACTAAAACACTCACTGTGTCGTGAGTAAAGCTGCAGTAATGATCAGGTGACCTTCACTATGTAACACCGTCTATGTAACATGTAAACACTTAGATCTGACTCAGCAGTACCGTCACTACCATGCTATGGACGGGTGTCGTGACACAAACTGTAACCGGACTAAATGGTGGTCTGTTATACACGTAGACGTGATCGATTGTGAAGCGCACCTGATCGTGTGTGTGTGTGTGTGTGTGTGTGTGTGTGTGTGTGTGTGTGTGTGTGTGCGTGTGTGTGTGTGCGTGTGTGTGTGTGTGTGCGTGTGTGTGTGTGCGTGTGTGTGTGTGTGTGTGTGTGTGTGTGTGTGTGTGTGTGTGTGTGACTCTACCTTGGACTCCAATCTCTCACACACGCTGCTGTTAAATGTGCATCTTTCAACACAGCAGCCATTGCCGTCAATAACTTCAGGGTGAGTCTGTCTGGTCTAAATATCGAACTACGGTCAAACTAACATGAAAATAAAGGTTTTGAAACGTCATCTCCAAATAAAAAAACAGTAAAAGAGTATTTGTCCTCAAAAGAGAAAAGAGAAGTCCACAGGAGCTCATACACGCACCGGAAGTGAGCTGTGCAGTGAAATAAAGATAAATGGTGCTCTAGCGCCCCCTCACACCCTGAGGTCAAAAGTTGAATAGGTTTCATTTCAGAAGTGAAATCAAATTAAAAATAAACATTTGAAATGACCAAATGACTCCAAAATATCAGATACACACACTCGGGGTATTTGGAACCCGTCGACCAAGTTTCAGGTTGAACTCGCACCGTGTCGGGGAGATATTTGCTCCACACACACACACACACACACATCCACACAGACCTCCCTTGAATTATAGTATAGACTAGTACAGTGCATTCATGCGGGAGCATAAGGGGTATAATTGCGTATTTTTGTATCTTTCTGTTGTGTTTTTGTGCATCTTTTGTCTAATTATTGTTTTTGTTACTCATTTTTATATATTTTTTGTTTGATGTATTTTTCTGTAATGTATGTTTTTGGAGCCTTTTTGTATATTTTTATGCATTTCGGTTGTCATTTTGTGTACTTGTATAAATGTTTAGTTTTATTTTACTCATTTAGTATATTTTTATTATAAATACTGTGTGTGTGTTTACATTGTAGCTGCTAGCATCTTTCTTAGCACATAGAAAAATATAAGAACCCGTTGACCGAGTTTCAGGTCGAACTCACACAGCGTCGGGGAGATATTTGCTCCACACACACTCACACACACACACAGACCTCGCTTGCTTTTATAGGTAGATAATTAGAAGTAGACAGATGTATAGACAATAACAGAGGAAATGCAAAAGCTTTCATTAGTCTTTATTGACAATGAATAAAAGGAGAAGCTGATCAACATCTACACTGCTAGAGCGTTCACGTCCACACGACAGATGTTTCTCTATCAGTGTGTTTTAAGTGTTGCTTCTGCTGGTTGCTCTGCGTTTGGAGGCTCGGTTCTTCCTTTGAACCTTGGAACGAGGAACATCTGGGTGTGGCATTAAGATGGGACTCTGACTGAGGTGGGCAGAGTTGTGACGTTTGCGAATGGGGCTGAGACTGTTGTAGGCAGGGCTCAGACGCCTGTGGGCGGGGCCTTTGAGGCTGATGATGGTGGATGTGTTGTGTGGAGTTTGTTGGATGTGAACAAGACCTTGAGGATCAGCTGAAGTTAAGACTTTCTTTCTTTCCTCAACAGAGTCAACACCTTCATCTTCAACAAGAAAAACATCACATCAACATTTAAAAGCATGTATTTTATTGGTGAACTTTTTACAAAGCAGGAGTTTTAAAGCCTCGCAGTGTGTGATCACTAGAGGGAGCTGAATGTGTGAGTAAATGTACATTGGTTTGATTTGAAGGTCTAATGGCTTCATGGTTAGTTAAGTTTGAAGTTCTTACCATCAAGCAGCTCAGAGCTGGAGCTGACGGTGTCTGCAACAGATGAACACGAGTGTTTGTGAACAATGGCTGAATAAAAGATGATAAAGTCTCACCATTGTTGACGTCTGCGTCCACCAGGAGGAACGACAAAGACAGCAGAAGAACAATTGTCCTGCACACAGACATTCCTCTTAGTTCACAGCACAACTTTAAGTCAAGGACACACACTGGTTCACAGGTCACCCTACAGGTGGCGCTGCTGCAAGAACAATCAACAGTTCAATTTTGATCAAAGAAATTCATTTTCATATTTAGGATGGAACCAATCAGGATGTCAAACAAACCAAAGGCTCGTACCTGTGGAACATGGTGCACATCAACCAGGTGAGTGTCAGGACGTGGATGCTGCTCTCACGGCACTGCTGCAGGTTTTTATGTCCACCCAAATGTCACCCACACACACACACACAGTGTGCATATATATGCACACACACAGTGTGTGTGTGTGGGTGTGTGTGGAAGTCCGTTTCAGGTTTCTATCTTAATGTCAGACGGGACGACAACCACTGACTGTGACATACAATGGACACTTCTTTGGTTCTTTAGACCTTTAACATCCTTTAAACACCTTCAAAAACACACACACAGTTGCACCTTTAAGTCCAAGGGAAGGTAATAATATTAGTGTGTGTGTGTGTGTGTGTGTGTGTGTAAAAACAGTTGAAACACTGTTTTTCTCGCGGTCTGAAGTTAAATCAGACTAAACCTCTCCTGTTTCAGGTCAGTTAGAATTACCACAATTATTTCATTTTGCTAATGCCACAATAATGAGAGAGAATTTTTCTGTGTGTATGTGTGTCAAAGCTGCTTCTGTCTAAAACATTTCTAGTGTAAATGGAGAATCCTGAAAGCTTCATTCAGCTGAAACTCAATAAGGTCAGATTTACATGTTTCTAAGGTTTCTGTTCTTGGAAAAAAACCTGGAAAGATTCAGGGGAGCATGAGTAGGATGGATCTACTTTATCCATATTTGTGTAAACCGATGATCTAAGGAGACCAAACAGATCCTGACAGTCACAACTGAAGTGAAAAAAGTCCTAGAAGTGGTTGGCCAGACATTTACAAACATACTAACCATTTTTATTTCTTATTTAAAAATGATCCTCATTGTGTTCACCATGGTCACTTAGGCTGAATCACCATGGTAACTTAGTCTGGTCTGGACCAGGTTATGAAGTGGATCAGATCTGATCAGTACTAAAGCCCTGCCTGAGTCCTGACCAATCAGATCTCTTGTAAAATGAGCTGCCCATTGTTAGTAGATCCTGATTGGTGCAGATCTGACAGCTGAGTTTATTATTAAAGGTTTAATTCATCCTTTCATTTGGTGATGACATCACTTAGGAAATATATGTATTTACATTTGATGTATTGATCTCCAGTCAGCTGATGAAACACCAACATTATTATTATTATTATTATTATTATTATTATTATTATTCACTCATACTCTCTAGTGAGGCTGATACTAGTGTGTGTACATGATAAATTGAATAGAAACATGTGCTGTAATCAAGTGAAACTGTCCATTTATCATGCCAATAATTAATATTCATCATAATTAACAGTGACATCACTTCCTGTCTGTGTTCTTTTCTTCCTGATTTTTCTCTTGTTTTTGGTTTGAATTACAGATTTTAATTCTTCATATTTTTATAGAAATATTCCTCAATAGTGACGTAAGTTGCTCCACAGTTTCTCTCTGACTGTGATTGGTCTGATGCTGCTAACTCCGCCCCCTGTCACACGTAGCCAGGCTGAAATCACCAGGCTCACGTATTTATTAGGTAGGATATCCAGATATACTAATCCAGATATACTAATCCAGATATACTAATCCAGGATATACTAATCCAGGATATACTAATCCAGATATACTAATCCAGGATATACTAATCCAGCTTCAGAGTACAGGTCCAAAGTGTACATGTAAATAGTATGTAAATTAAATTGTCCTTATTAAATATCATTATATATGCATATTAAAGAAGATATTTATTTTTACTTTAAACAAAAACTAAATAAATATTAAAGTGTTTTCCTTCTGAATAACTTCATCACTAATAAATGCTTTTATAAGATCAATCATTGGCTGCATAAATAAATCCTTTAAAAATCTTTTCTAACATCTGAGTCCAAAAGATTCTAACAGACTGTGATCATGTGATCATTTCCTCCTAATGAAGGAAACTCACACCAGCTTTTATTGATTAGGTCTGACACGTGAACATGAGTTAAAACGTAGAGATGATGATCAGAGCTTCTGAAACACAAACACCAAGTAGATACCTGTAGAGATCAGAGCAGTGTTAGCACACACACACACACACACACACACACACACACACACACACACACACACACACACACACACACACACACACACACACACACACACACACACACACACACACACACACACACACACACACACACACACACACACACACACACACACACACACACGCACACACACAAAACACTCACTTGCTGCTTCCCACTCAGATCTGCTCAGCGTTCCCTGAAAAGATGAAACTAGAATGAGATCAAACAGTCTGCAGCTCTAACTCACTCTCTCTCTCTCTCACCACTGGGAGCTTCACTCCTTCTCTGCCACAGTGCTCTTGAGCATGGTCGTACTCAGAGCTGCTGTCAATGTTCTGACACCCTCCGTCTGCGGGAAAACTCTGAAACGACACAAAGTGGAGGCTTGACGTGGTTCTGATGGATTTATATCATGTTACATAAAAGATGAGATAACTTTAATTATTACTGATATTAGCAGGATTTATTTAACTGGAACTGTTTGCGGTGACTGTTTCTGCACTGAAACGTGTTAACAGAAATCAGCTGCAGTGAATGTTGACACAAAACACAGCAGAGATGGAAAAATGCTCCAGTTAACTTTTCTAGTATAAGAAAATCATTGAAATAAAACAATATTAAAGTGTGTGAGCGAGAGAGAGAGTGTGTCTGGTGTGACACGCTGTGGTGGAGAGAGTCGCTGTGTCTATGTTCCTCTACATGTTTTCACTAGAACTCTCTCAGACCTGCTGAGTCATCACACAGGGATGGAACAAGTGATGACTCAGCACTACTCAGGAGCTCAGACCTGCCAGGTCATGTTTTCCATGAACAGATAAGATCAAAGTTAAAAGAACTAATGGAACGGACACGTTAAATTAGGGGAAAAAATAACATTAGGTTTTAAAGTTTAGTAAAGTGTATTTTTATTAGTTTATTTTTCTACATTATTAATGTTTGTGCAGCAAACACAAAAGTCCACCTGCCTCTATTAGCGCTGCTATGTTAGCCTTTATTTACCATCTTAGTGACTTTGATGATCAACATTACTTTGACCTTTTTAAACATCTGATACTGACATTTATTTATAAATACTTTTACCTCCATGGCGTTCATCTTCATCATGAGGCTGCGATGATGATCTTTCTTCACTTTCTCTTCAAAGAACTCAGAGAATCTTTGTTTCATCACCAAACGCATGTTGTAGCGCTTTGCCATGCTGACACACACACACACACACACACACACACACACACACACACACACACACACACACACACACACACACACACACACACACACACACACACACACACACACAGAGTCAGTGTGTGTGTGTGTGTGTGTGTGTGCAGTGACAGATCTGTGGTCTTACTGTTCCAGCAGAGGGAAGTAAACCAGGAACTCAGGGACGTTGACCACCTGGTCCAGACTGAAGTGGTACTGACACCCAAACAGAGGATAAGAACCTTTGGACGGGAACGACACCTGGAACACGTCGTTCCCAAACGTCAGATCGTCAGTAGCCTCCAGACGTTTGCTGTGAACATGTGAACCACAGGTTTACAACCATCGTACTGACATCTGTCTGTAGTTACACAAGTTCAAAGGTATCTGGTGTGGTCCCTATGAAGAACCAATAGTGTGTAGTGCTTAGTTCACTGATGGAAAGGTTAAACCATGTGATCAGATGCTATTTTCCTCATGAGCGCCCAACATTAGCGGGGTGTGACCCTGGGTTTCTACTGGATGTGTATCTGCACTGAAACTGCTCCGCTGTGTGACTTCAGCACAATCTGCAGTCCATCATTCTCCACCACCTCCGTTTGATGCTCATCTGTTGCAGCAACGACTCAGGAGATAACGATAATTCACGTTTAATTGCGCAATACATATGTGTGATTCAACCATGAATAAATGCAATATTTATATGTGAAATAGGATTTTAAAAGTGCTCGGATCGGGCCAACCACGGTATCAATGGAAGGGTCTGGTTCCCCCAAGTCGGAATATTTGCTTGGTTTTCAGTCCAAACGGGCCCGTTGGAGGTCCCGGAAAGTCGATGTTTTCTTCCTTGAATACGTAGTATTTTATTTTGAAAATAATCAGGATATTTTATTCTGTGTCTATGTACTACTTCCTGTCCCGCACGGGCTTATTTTTGTTAACTTGCTGCAGCACAGCTCCAGCAGAAATAGAAGTGCTGCGTATTTGCTGCAGAGGGCAGCAGCATGACTCAGCAGTTACAGTGCTGTGCTGTGCTGGAGCAGATTCGCATGCAGTGGAAATTGACATATTGACTTTAAAGGTGCAGTCCGCAACTCTCAGATCCCTCCCCCCTCCCTCCCTGCTGCTCTCTTGCTCTGCCTCCAAACTTTCCAAAGTCCCTCCCTCAGAGGTGCTAACAAGCTAACGTTAGCACGACAGCAACATCACAATAATATAACATGCTCTGTTAAAATCATATTACTGCAGCACTTCTCTCTCTATGTGCACACACCTCAGCAGCAGCAACAACACAGTGTCACTTACAGCAGCCACACGGAGGCTGCTGCACACACATGAACAACACATGCACCACATAGTTCTAGTGTAACAATTATAAACCAAACATAATGTAAATCAAGCAGCAGTAATTACCTTCAGAAAAGTCACCAACTCCATCTTCTGCTCCTCCAGACCATACACTGTCTACAGCCCCAGGAAAGGGGCGGGGCCTGTGAGCAACAGCTGTCAGACAGCCCATCAAACACAATCCTGGCTCTGATTGGTTCTTTTTGCTCAATCGCAGTGCATTCTGGCAATCTGCCACAGGAGCAGCAGGGGGCGGGGCTCAATGAGCATGTTTTTTCACACAAAGTACTACTTTGATGTAAAGCTGTCCTTAAATAGTGACAGCTTTAGCAAATATGACAAAAAGTCACTTTTATAAGAGTTGCAGACTGCACCTTTAAGGTAAACCAATCAGCTGTTACGTATCCAGTAGAAACCCAGGGTGACAGAGAATATTATCGCCTGTATATTAGCGGCCAAACACAACGGTGTAAAAAACGATAGATGCCCGTTTAGATGCCTGAACAAAACCACCGGAACACAATGAAACATAGGAAAATTATAATAATCACAAAATAAAAAATAATAAAAATAACACAAACACTGGCTAATGAATGTTTCTGTGTTTTTTCAGTGTAACAGATGCATTAAATTGATCAATAGGATCAAATGATATTTAATATGCTAGCTACAGATAGCATTGTGGCTTCATTATTTGTGAATATTGGACCAAAGCATTTCATGTAATTTAAATAAAGTTAGCCTGAATTAAAAGCCTGAAAGTGGAAGTAAAATATATATTTTTAACACCTCATTGGATAGATATTGTCGTGTATAGTGTGTATCTATAGTGTGTAGTGTGTATCTATAGTGTGTAGTGTGTATCTATAGTGTGTAGTGTGTATCTATAGTGTGTAGTGTGTATCTATAGTGTGTAGTGTGTATCTATAGTGTGTAGTGTGTATCTATAGTGTGTAGTGTGTATCTATAGTGTGTAGTGTGTATCTATAGTGTGTAGTGTGTATCTATAGTGTGTAGTGTGTATCTATAGTGTATAGTGTGTATCTATAGTGTGTAGTGTGTATCTATAGTGTGTAGTGTGTATCTATAGTGTATAGTGTGTATCTATAGTGTATAGTGTGTATCTATAGTGTATAGTGTGTATCTATAGTGTGTAGTGTGTATCTATAGTGTATAGTGTGTATCTATAGTGTATAGTGTGTATCTATAGTGTGTAGTGTGTATCTATAGTGTGTAGTGTGTATCTATAGTGTGTAGTGTGTATCTATAGTGTGTAGTGTGTATCTATAGTGTATAGTGTGTATCTATAGTGTGTAGTGTGTATCTATAGTGTGTAGTGTGTATCTATAGTGTGTAGTGTGTATCTATAGTGTATAGTGTGTATCTATAGTGTGTAGTGTGTATCTATAGTGTGTAGTGTGTATCTATAGTGTGTAGTGTGTATCTATAGTGTGTAGTGTGTATCTATAGTGTGTAGTGTGTATCTATAGTGTGTAGTGTGTATCTATAGTGTATAGTGTGTATCTATAGTGTGTAGTGTGTATCTATAGTGTATAGTGTGTATCTATAGTGTGTAGTGTGTATCTATAGTGTGTAGTGTGTATCTATAGTGTGTAGTGTGTATCTATAGTGTGTAGTGTGTATCTATAGTGTGTAGTGTGTATCTATAGTGTATAGTGTGTATCTATAGTGTATAGTGTGTATCTATAGTGTGTAGTGTGTATCTATAGTGTATAGTGTGTATCTATAGTGTATAGTGTGTATCTATAGTGTGTAGTGTGTATCTATAGTGTATAGTGTGTATCTATAGTGTATAGTGTGTATCTATAGTGTGTAGTGTGTATCTATAGTGTGTAGTGTGTATCTATAGTGTATAGTGTGTATCTATAGTGTATAGTGTGTATCTATAGTGTGTAGTGTGTATCTATAGTGTGTAGTGTGTATCTATAGTGTATAGTGTGTATCTATAGTGTGTAGTGTGTATCTATAGTGTGTAGTGTGTATCTATAGTGTATAGTGTGTATCTATAGTGTATAGTGTGTATCTATAGTGTGTAGTGTGTATCTATAGTGTGTAGTGTGTATCTATAGTGTATAGTGTGTAGTTACATGAGTTCAAAGGCATCTGGGGTGTATCTATAGTGTGTAGTGTGTATCTATAGTGTATAGTGTGTATCTATAGTGTATAGTGTGTATCTATAGTGTGTAGTTACATGAGTTCAAAGGCGTCTGGGGTGTATCTATAGTGTATAGTGTGTAGTTACATGAGTTCAAAGGCGTCTGGGGTGTATCTATAGTGTGTAGTTACATGAGTTCAAAGGCGTCTGGGGTGTATCTATAGTGTATAGTGTGTATCTATAGTGTATAGTGTGTATCTATAGTGTATAGTGTGTATCTATAGTGTGTAGTTACATGAGTTCAAAGGCATCTGGGGTGTATCTATAGTGTATAGTGTGTAGTTACATGAGTTCAAAGGCATCTGGGGTGTATCTATAGTGTATAGTGTGTATCTATAGTGTATAGTGTGTAGTTACATGAGTTCAAAGGCATCTGGGGTGTATCTATAGTGTATAGTGTGTATCTATAGTGTATAGTGTGTAGTTACATGAGTTCAAAGGCATCTGGGGTGGTCCCTATGAAGAATCCTCCAGGCTTTAGTTGATCACAGGCGTTTTTCAGCATCGTTTCTGCTTTTTGTTCATTTTCAAATGAATAATGAAACACAAACTGACAACTACACACGTCAAACAGCTGAGAACTCTGAATCTTCTCTGACAACAGCTCCTACAAAACATTCATAAACAATAACATTAATAAACATAAACAGGTCCTAATAAACATTCATAAATATTCATAAAGTTCTAAGTCGTACCTTGGAACAATCGGCCGTAATAAATTCAGCGCTAAAGATTTTCTCGTTGAAGTGACTTTTCTTCTTCATTTCTTCGTAGCGGCTCTGACACTGATCTACAGATACCGCTGCAATGTCTGACAGTAGAGGACACACTTTAGTGTTCACACACACACACACACACACACACACACACACACACACCTGCACACACGAGGTGAGTGATTCCTCCTCTCCTCCACTTCAACAGATCTCCTCCTTTTCCACATCCAAGATCTAACACAGAGACCTGCTGAGAGCCCCCCTCCCTCACCTGGTCCAGGACCTCACCTGGACACACACACATTTATCAACTGTTGGTACATTCAGATCTCAGTGTACAATCAAATTCACACAAATGTCAGGATTAATCAATAGTGACGTGATCGTATAGAATATTTGAAGGCGTAACATGTTAATGATGATCAAATTCATCCATTTATCATCATCATAGTCCAATGGTGGTTCATGCAGATTAACGTTTGTTCCCCAGAAGTGATCAGTTAAATGATGAAACCTATTGAACTGTAAGACGTTTAAATAATCTTATTATTATTATTATCAACATATAGAAACTCATTAAAGCATGTTAGTGGATTATCTCTCACTAAACTAGTAGATTAAGAGATAAAAGCAGATTTAGTAACACACAGCGTTAACCTCATGGTTCAGTTATATTAATATTAATATATTAATATCCAACCATGTGGAAATAGAGAAAATGAGTTTGAAATAAAAATGAAATAAATAAATAAAATCCTCTTAAACTTATTTTTTTGTAATAATTTAAATTAATGAATTAAATATAACTTTAGGACATATGATTGTGCAGTGATGAGTGAAAAATGAGAAATTGATTTTTGGAGTATGAGCTAGGATGATAAATTTAACGTTACACAACAACAATGAAGAAAGCTATTTTTGTGATATTACTATGAATTTATGGATTTATTTTTAAGCTTTGAGTTTCTCCTATCTGTAAATATTATGTATAAACTCAGCTAATTATGATGATGGCAGAGGGAAAGAGAAGTTAGAAGTCCTAAGTTTAAAATAGGCCAACAATGTTAAATAATGCAGTTATTGACACCAAAACTTCCAGTGATGTCAAATGATTTCAACAAACCACCAGTGACTTGTAACCCTAACCCTTCGCTGTGATTGGTCAGATACCAATGTTTATAAATCACAGTTGGTCCTCACATCTACATACGTTTACACACAAGGTTGATAAATAAGGTCCTGAGTGTGTGATTCATATTAACCAATCAGAGGGTGATTCATATTAACCAATCAGAGGGTGATTCATATTAACCAATCAGAGGGTGATTCATATTAACCAATCAGAGGGTGATTCATATTAACCAATCAGAGGGTGATTCATATTAACCAATCAGAGGGTGATTCATATTAACCAATCAGAGGGTGATTCATATTAACCAATCAGAGGGTGATTCATATTAACCAATCAGAGGGTGATTCATATTAACCAATCAGAGGGTGATTCATATTAACCAATCAGAGGGTGATTCATATTAACCAATCAGAACGCTCTTCAGCCAGTTGTTGAAGTTCCTCATGAAGACGATACGACTCTGACTACGAGCCTGAAGACCCACTTCCTGGAGACAGTTGTAGTGACGAGCCACCTTCGCACTGTGATCACACACCTGAACACACACACACACAATCACACACAGACACACAACGTGTTCATCTGACACTCCATAACCATGGAGACGGTTATTCACCTCTTCTTCACGTTTCCTCTTCAGTCCTTCCATCACAACACACTGAAACACACACACCACACACACACACACACACACACACACACACACACACACACACACACACACACACACACACACACACACACAGAGGAAGAACCAAGACTAAAGTTAGGCTGAGCAGAGCAAATCTGAGCCTGGAGCAGTACCAGGAGCTTATTGGATTACATCGTGGGATTATCTGAGAGCAGGGACATCTGTTGTCGGCTAACAGTTGCTAACCGCTCGGTCACCAGTTAACACGGGCACCAACTCACCCAGGAAACCTAAATCCGCTGCTGATGAACTGTGAAACTTGTGCTGATTCTCCGCCACCGAGGTTGTAAACGTTCGTCTATAAACATAAACTATGGGTTCAGAACGCGTTCATTAACTATATTTACTTAAATCTAAGCTTTGATAAGATCGACGCGCTCTGTACGGCCTGCGCCTGCGCACAATGACCAGACTGACATCCCGGAACGTTCGTCACAAAAAAGCGCCGGAAGTGAGGACATTTTCTTTTATAAATCTTTATTAACAATATTTTTAGTAATTTGTTTTGTTTTTTCTTTAGCACGTGAGCACACAAAAACTTTTAGTAATATGTTGCATTCTACATTGTTTTAATTAATTAATTAATTAATTAAAACAAAGACTTCCCATCACTAGAGTTTAATCACAAATCCAGTTGGTTTAAAGTTGATGGATAAAAAGATTTTTGAACATCTGTATTTTAATTTTGGCAAATGTATTTATTCATTAATGCAGATATTTAAAAACGAATCCATGTTTGTCACATTTTGTGAATGAATAAATAGATATTTAGCAGGTAACAATAGACTGGCTGAAGACCTGAACATCTTCTACTGCAGGTTTTCACACCCACCCCCCAGCTCATTAGCATCAGCCCATCACCTGGACTCTGCCCTTCCTGCTTCTCATACCGTCCTTTGAGAGGCTGGTGCTGAGTCAACTGAGGGACATCACAGGACCCCTGCTGGACCCCCTGCAGTTTGCCTATCGGGCAAACAGGTCAGTAGAGGATGTAGTCAACATGGGACTGAACTACATCCTGCACCACCTCCACTCCCCAGGGACCTACGCTAGGATCCTGTTTGTGGATTTCAGCTCTGCGTTCAACACCATCATCCTGGACATCCTTCACCAGAAACTCACCCAGCTCACAGTGCCGGCCTCCACCTGTCAGTGGATCACCAACTTCCTGTCTGACAGGAAGCAGCAAGTAAGGCTGGGAAGCATCACATCCAGCACCCGGTCACTCAGCACTGGTGCCCCCCAGGGGTGTGTTCTCTCCCCACTGCTATTCTCCCTCTACACCAATGACTGCACCTCAGGGGACCCCTCTGTGAAACTCCTGAAGTTTGCAGACGACACCACCGTCATCGTCTCATCAGGGATGGGGACGAGTCTGCCTTCAGACGGAGGTGGAACAGCTGGATCTCTGGTGCAATCAGAAACATCTGGAACTGAACCTGTTCAAGACTGTGGAGATGACAGTGGACTTCAGGAGAAATCTAACGTGGACTCCTTCAGGTTCCTGGGATCCACAATCTCACAGGACCTGAAGTGGACCTCCCACATAGATACAACCAGGAAAAAGGCACAGCAGAGGATGTACTTCCTGTATCAGCTGAGGAAGTTCAACCTGCCCCAGGAGCTGCTGACCATGTTCTACACCTCCATCATTCAGTCTGTTCTGTGCACCTCCATCACTGTCTGGTTTGGATCTACAACCAAACTAGACAGACACAGACTACAAAGGATAGTCAGGACTGTAGAAAAGATCATTGGTGTTGATCTGTCCTCCATCCAAGACTTATACCTGTCCAGGGTCAGGAAACATCACTGCAGACTCCTCCCACCCTGCACACAACCTGTTCAAACTCCTCCCCTCTGGCAGATGCTACAGATCACTGTACGTCATAAAAACAGTTTGTTCCCTGGATCAACCTGTCACTGAGAATGTTCATGTACATAAACATATACTATTTAATTTAAATGTTCACCTGCACTACTATCCTATTATTATTATTATTATTATTATTATTATTATTATTATTATTATTATTATTATTATTATTATTATTATTATTATCTTGTTATTGTTATCTTGTTATATTATTATAATAATTATTATCATTAGTTTTGCACATGTTAGTCTAACTACTGTTTATATTTATGTTTATATTTTTTTCTAGTTGATTGTTATTATTTAATATTTACATTATTAGAGAGATCACAGTTCACCAAGTCAAATTCCTTGTGTGTATAACATACATTAATATACGTTAATCATTCACTAACCAGGTCCATGATTATTTTATTTAGATATTATTTTAATTACATTTACAAATTAGAAGGAAATGCACAAGATGGACATGTTGATAAGTGAACCAACGCCATCAGCTGAAACTGTTTAAAAAGTCAGGAAAAACAGAATTTTCAGCTTGTGTGTTAGCAGCATTAGCTTTAGCAGCATTAGCTTTAGCAGCATTAGCTTTAGCAGCATTAGCTTCAGCAGCATTAGCTTTAGCAGCATTAGCTTTAGCAGCATTAGCTTCAGCAGCATTAGCTTTAGCAGCATTAGCTTAAGCAGCATTAGCTTTAGCAGCATTAGCTTCAGCAGCTAACTCAGTATTTCTGCCTCTGAGACCGATACTATGTTAATGCCAAAAATCTTTCAAGGAATCAAAGCTTCAATGGGTAAAATAATCTAAATCTCTGTCAGACATGGAGACTTTATTCCTCTGACCTTTGACCTCATGAGGAAGAACTGAACCAGAGCAAGGTTAAATCACCAAAATAATAAAGGTTGATAAATGTGACGTCACTACATTTATGCCAAGCGCTGAAACATAGAAATCCCATCATAACATTGATTATTTTAAATCCATATTTGTTTTTAAAGGGATGTGTTTTGAAGTATAAATACATTTTGTTTTCCATCATTTTCTGACCCTTTTTCTCTTTTCAGGGTCCAGCCGTCACCATCAGTAGGTGGGGCTATACACTGGGGCGGGGCTACACTTGGACAGATGCTCTGTTTAATATTTTGTAAAGAAAGTTTCAAGGTTTAAATTGTATTCCCAGTGATAATTGGAAAGGGACAACATTACTGTTTACACTGGATATACACATTAAATACACAGTGTTTGATATGTTACATATTTTGTGTTGCATTCCTTCACTTACAAACTCTGTGAATTAATCAATCAAACTCTGATCAATCAGTTCAATCAAAGCTTCAATGTTTCAAAATAAAGGTAGTACTTGTTATTCTGTCTGCGTTGGTTTCCACAGAGACTTGAAAACAAGCCCCAGACACTTCCTGTTTCCCTCTCTCTGTGCATTCTTCCTCACGGTACACGAGGCATGTTGGAAACCACTGATGAAGGTTCTGTGTGTGTGTTCCTGTCTGTTATCGATTGTAGATCTTCTTTAAGGGTCCCTATCCTGATCAGTGTGTTGGAGGGGGCGTGGCCTGCTGCAGCTCAATGTGTTGAGGGGGCGTGGTCTGCTGGCATCAGGCATCATTACATTCTAGTGATTCTGAGGAGGGAACTGCTCAATCACATGGAGTTTGACTGTAAAGAGATGAGCATGAAAGGGTTAGGGTTCCTACATCTATGATCTGTATTTATGTATATACATAAATATAGATCATAGATGTAGGAAACCTTCAAACAGACACACACACACACCTTTCATGCTCATCAATTCCCGCAACCCTGAAAAATTGGAACAAGCGGGTCTGAAAATGGATGGATGATATATATACTTGATATATAGCTATATATATATATAATATATTGATTATATATCTTTTTTTGACAAAGGTCAACACTACAAGAAGTTTAATCTTTTTAAGACAGCAATGCATGTTTTGTTATTACAATTAAATAAATTTATTTATTTTATTGCATAATTGTGACCATCACCAGCCCTCGCTAAGGAAGGGTAAGAAATTATTTATTAAAGGGAGGATATAAAAAGGGAGAACAGTGTTACACCTGGGTGGTACTATTGGTGTTTGCTGGTACTATTGGTGTTTGCTGGTACTATTGGTGTTTGCTGGTACTATTGGTGTTTGCTGGTACTTCTATGGAACTCTTTGTTTCAGATTCACTACATGCACACGATCTGTTTTGCAAATATTTATTTTATGCAAACTTGTAATATAAATTTTGAAATGCACACGCTCTACTTCACAAAAATTATTCTGAGACACAAATTCTGTTCTGTGAAACCTCTGTGTATTTGTGAGAAAAATGTGTGTGTGGTGAATTTTCAGACTGCACTGACGTCGCAGGTCAACGAACGTCACCATTGGCTGATAAAAGTGATTAAAAGATTCATCAGCCAATCAGGTGTTTGCTTTCAGCCAATCATATAGCTTCTTACATTTTCGCCACACTTTTAAACCAATTGCAGAGCTACTGATATGTGCGCATGCGCAGTGTTCCAACAAGAGTGTGATTTGTAAATTTGAAATACAACTGCGAAGCAAAGCATGTGCATTCATGAAAAACCCTGCAAGAGTTTATTCATTATGATACTGTTCTGATTCCATAGTACTACTGATGTTTGCTGGTATTGTTGGTGTTTGATGGTATTACTGGTGTTTGATGGTATTACTGGTGTTTGATGGTATTACTGGTGTTTGATGGTACTATTGGTGTTTGATGGTATTATTGGTGGTTGATGGTACTATTGGTGGTTGATGGTACTACTGGTGGTTGATGGTACTACTGGTGTTTGATGGTATTACTGGTGTTTGATGGTACTATTGGTGTTTGATGGTACTATTGGTGTTTGATGGTATTACTGGTGTTTGATTGTACTATTGGTATTTGGTGGTATTATTGGTGTTTGATGGTATTATTGGTGTTTGATGGTATTACTGGTGTTTGATGGTACTATTGGTGTTTGGTGGTATTATTGGTGTTTGATGGTATTACTGGTGTTTGATGGTATTATTGGTGTTTGATGGTATTATTGGTGTTTGATGGTATTATTGGTGTTTGATGGTATTACTGGTGTTTGATGGTATTATTGGTGTTTGATGGTATTACTGGTGTTTGATGGTACTATTGGTGTTTGGTGGTATTATTGGTGCTTGATGGTATTATTGGTGTTTGATGGTATTACTGGTGTTTGATGGTACTACTGGTGTTTGGTGGTATTATTGGTGTTTGATGGTATTACTGGTGTTTGATGGTATTATTGGTGTTTGATGGTATTATTGGTGTTTGATGGTATTATTGGTGTTTGATGGTATTATTGGTGTTTGATGGTATTACTGGTGTTTGATGGTATTATTGGTGTTTGATGGTATTAGTGGTGTTTGATGGTATTACTGGTGTTTGATGGTATTATTGGTGTTTGATGGTATTATTGGTGTTTGATGGTATTAGTGGTGTTTGATGGTATTACTGGTGTTTGATGGTATTATTGGTGTTTGATGGTATTATTGGTGTTTGATGGTATTAGTGGTGTTTGATGGTATTACTGGTGTTTGATGGTATTATTGGTGTTTGATGGTACTATTGGTGTTTGTGGTATTATTGGTGTTTGATGGTATTACTGGTGTTTGATGTATTACTGGTGTTGATGGTACATTGGTGTTTGATGGTATTATTGGTGTTTGATGGTATTACTGGTTGTTTGATGGTATTATTGGTGTTTGATGTATTACTGGTGGTTTGATGGTAATACTGGTGTTTGATGGTATTAGTGGGTGTTTGATGGTATTACTGGTGTTTGATGGTATTATGGTGTTTGATGGTATTATGGTGTTTGATGGTACTGGTGTTTGGATGTATACTGGTGTTGATGGTATTACTGGTGTTTGATGGTATTATTGGTGTTTGATGGTATTATTGGTGTTGATGGTATACTGGGTGTTTGATGGTATTACTGGTGTTTGATGGTATTACTGGTGTTTGATGGTATTATTGGTGTTTGATGGTATTACTGGTGTTTGATGGTATTACTGGTGTTTGATGGTACTATTGTGTGAATTACTGTAACTTTGTAACATTTAAATACTTTAATCACTGTAACACAAACTATTATTTATTGTAAAAACATTTTAAAATACAACCCCTCCCCCCCCCCCCCCCTCCTCCCTCCATGGATCAGTTACAGATCTACAGAGGGCGGGGGGAGGGGGCGGAGTCAGATAATATAAAGACTTGATTCTTCACAGGCTGTGATTCTTTCTGAGACTGAGGACAGAATGCATCTGAGGTGAGTTAGAAACTTTGACTGTTGACAGGTAATAATAATAATAATAATAATAATAATAATAATAATAATAATAATAATAATAATAATAATAATAATGATAATAATAATAATAATAATAATAATAATAATAATAATAATAATAATAATACCCTAACCCTAAGTTTTTGTCAAAGAAACTTCATCAAAGCAGAAGAAACGACTCTTTGTTCATTACAACTCACAGAAACTGAGCTGGGTTTGATTTCATCAGGAGCTAACAGTGTGTGTGTGTGTGTGTGTGTGTGTGTGTGTTACAGGTGTTTGTTGTTTCTGCCTGTTGTCGTTGTTGCCTCTCTGGCTGCTCCGCTCCATCGTAAGAAAAGACTCGTGACTCGGATCAGTAAAAAAGAATCAACTCTTGTGAGCAGTGACATTAACGTGCTTCTCTCTGTGTGTGTGTGTGCGTGTGTGTGCGTGTGTGTGTGTGTGTGTTGCAGACGGACAAACAGAGGATGGTAAAGCTCTATAAAGCTGTGATGTCATCATCTCAACCTTTAGGAGAGTTTCATGTGTTTGTTTGTTTTGCAGAGATGAGTGTAACGGACCCAACACATCTGAGTGGTAACACACACACTATAAACACACTTTTATCTTCTTTAGCTTCACTCATTAAAATGATCACATGATTCTCCAGAATGACCTCAGTGAGATTATTAACACAGAGCTAAGGTCCTTTAAAAGATCTCAGCATCTCCTGTTTGTTCTGAACATGAAGGAAACATCCACACACTCACCTAGAGGCCCTGTACTACAAAGCTAGATAACTATATTCTGGATTAATCTCCGTTAGCTACAGCTAACCAAACATTCTCCGTCAGACAGAAGCTGTCTTATGAATCTGGATATCAACTCACTTGGTTAACCAGGTGATTTCAGGCTCTAGTGACAGAGGAGGAGCTTACAGCGTCAGACCAATCACACACAGAGGAACTGAAGAGGAACTTACGTCACTGTTAATGAATAATTCTTTTAAAAAATGAAGAATTAAAATCCATAATTCAGACCAAAAACAAAACTGTTGCTGCAGTAAAAGCAGAAAGTAATTAATGTAGAAATTAACGAGTGTTAATGATTAAATTAGTGAGATTATAAACAGAGAATAAACACTGATCACTTTCTCTTTGATCTTGTCTGTGTCTCTAATGCTGTGTTCATACAGATCTACATCATGAGGTGGAATATATTTATATTTATATTATCTACAGGACTGAGGCTCTCAGCTTCACCACACATTAATTAATTAATTAATTAATTAATTAATTAACCTGGTCCCAACCAGGTTAGTCGTTCAGCCTAAGTTACCATGGTGATTTAGCTCTGCAAGACGTTATGCAGCTTCGTAGGACAGCACACACTGATTAAATCCCAGAAGTTAAAATCAAACCTGTAGCTAGGTTAAAGGTCAAAGGTCATTCAATGAAAACTCACATAACAACACACACACACACACACACACACACAACACACACAATTTTGGCCTCTTCAGTCGCTGATGTTTGACTCTAAATGTTTTGTTAACAGAGTTTTACAAGAGGAAAGTCTGCTGATGGACGCTCCTACCATGCTAGGCTATGCTAATGCTAATCCCACATAAAGCAGCTGGTTTAGGGTTAGCTTAGATGATGTTCATATGCTAACTGTTGTTACTACAGATGAGAAGAACAGCCGGGCATCTCAGTCCACAGTGGACGCTCCTAAAGGTGAGACAAACAGAATTATTGATTAGATTCTGTTCCTTTATTACTTTATTACAATGTTTGTTTGTGCTTTTACTTTTGTTTGTGTTATTGGAATTTGGAATTAATTAGAACCTAAGCTTCAGATGAAAGTTCATGTCTCATCATCCTGAAGGTGGCGCTACATCAAGCCTTTAAAGTTTTAGAAATCACAACAAATCCACTAAATGTGCTACAGATTTACAACTTTCACCAAAATGTTTCACCAACTCTGACGGAAACTTTGGTTCATCTAAACCTTTTGTAGATGATGAAATCATCACTTTTATTAAAACTGGTTAAAGTCATTAAACCTTCTACAGCTCAAAACCAAACCATTCACACACATTATTGGTTGATCAATAACTGATCACACAATGGATTCATGACTGTAAACAGTTTTGTAAAAATGAAGGAGCACCTTGTCCTTCTCACTGTTTCCTTCTCCAAACATCTGAACCAACAGAGACAGAAGAGTCCGACCTCACGGTGGACACATCGGACTCATCGTCAGAGAACATCCAGTCTGAAGCCCTGAGTCCAGACAGCATAGACGACAGGGACTCCCAGGAGGTCCAAACAGAGGTCCAGGAGGCCTACAGCACTGAGAACAAGAACTCTGCTGAGAAGATCAACACTGAGCTATCCAACATTGAAGACTCAAAAGAAGAAGTTGACAGTAACTCTGAGACTGAAGATGACCAACCAGATGCTGCTGAGGACTCCAAGGACAACAGCTCACATATGGAGGACTTCAAGAAGCCCTCTACAGATGTGAAGGACAATGAAGACAACTCAGAAGAGACAGATGACTCTGTGGAGGGAGACAAAACTAAAGTCCAGCACCAGGACGAGTCTGATACAAGAGGAGACAAGACCAGTGAGGAACCTTCAGAAGAGATGGCTGTGAGATCGGCCGAGGAGCTGGACCTCAAGAGAGATAGTCACAGCGAGGACATCTCAGCTCAAGACATCTCAGATAAAAACATCTCAGCTCAGGACATCGCAGATGAAGATGTCTCAGATAAAAACATCTCAAATCAGGACATCTCAGCTCAGGACATCGCAGATGAAGATGTCTCAGATAAAAACATCTCAAATCAAGATGTCTCAGCTGGAAATGTCTCAGCAGAGGATATTTTGGCAGAAGAAGTGTCCACTGAGGACGCAGCAGACAGTGATGGACACGACACTCAGACCCAGAGTGAAGGACACACTTCATCAGACACTAGTGAGGACCAACGAGGCATCAGCGGAACACAGAGAGTGGAGGCTGTGAATTCAATGAAAGGTAACACACACACACACACACACACACACACACACACACACACACACACACACACACACACACACACACACACACACACACACACACTTGTGGAAGTAACTGGACTTGGTTAGGGTTAACCCTAACCCTTTGAACTTCTAACCCTAATCTGAAAGGTTCTTTCTGCTCTATGGGTTCTGACTCAGTTACACATGAAGGTTGATGTTCTGATCCACGTTCTGATCTATGTTCTGATCTATGTTCTGATGCATGTTCTGATCTATGTTCTGATCTATGTTCTGATCTATGTTCTGCTCCATGTTCTGATCTATGTTCTGCTCCATGCTAATCTTGTCTCAGCTCTTTGTTCTATCAGTTCCTCTGAGTGTTTGAAGATGTTGTGTTCTAGTGTCTCTGTTTCCATTGGATCAGAACACAGAAGGTTAAACTCCTCCTCTTTGTCCTTTACAGTCACACCTGACCAACCAGAAGACTCCTCCTCTTCTTCTTCTTCTACAGACGGTAGGTTGGTCTGTGAACACTTTCACTCCCTGAAGACGCTTTCAAAACATCTTTCATTTCTTTTAGTCCCAAGTTAGACACTGTTCATCTGATCTGAGGCCGACGCCCCCTGAAGGTAACATCACACATCACATCAGAACAAGCTTTGGTTCCAGGTCTTCAGCCTCTGCTGTGTTTCTTCTTAGAGCTGAAGCTGATAAAGGTCACGTGAGCAGAGCAGCTGACCAGTATCTCCAGCCTGGTTTTGTTCCAGGATGATGGAGTCAATCTTTTATTCAACTATGTTTAATGTTTAATGGTTTTGTCCAGATTAAAGCAACCACTGATCGCACAACTTTCCAAGTATCTTCTCATGAATGAACACCAATAACCAAAGCCTCCATGTTTTTAGACCAACATCGTTAAACCAAAGTCATCTAGTTGGTGATTAAAGGGTTAACCAGGTTAACCCTTTAATCACAGGGTTAACCAGGTTAACCCTTTAATCACAGGGTTAACCAGGTTAACCCTTTTCAGCTGGTCCAGCCTCCTCAGGTTCCTGGTCTCTGGTCCATGGTTCATGGTCCATAGTTCCTGGTTCCTGGTCTTTAGATCAACATTGACAAACAGGAGTGTTTTCCTGTAGCGCGTCAAAGGATGAGTTCATCTATAAAGGTTAATGTTTTTAGTTTTTTATCATTAGAACACATCACATCATGAACATTCTCACACATATTTATATTATTTTATAATGTAAAACATCATATATATAATATATAAAACCATTAGAATATATAATATATGACTGTTAGAACATATAATAAAAACATGATCATATATACACTCTATATAATATATGTTATTTAAAATACTAAATAACTAACTATATAACATATAAAATCATATTTCTGTGGTGTACAGTAAGAACAGAACAGAAAAACAATTCCATGGTTTAATTCAGTAAATAAGTCGATTCCTACAGAGGAACTGAAAAGACAGAAAAAGGGCGGAGCCAGCAGTAAGTGGGCGGAGCCAGCAAACAATGAGTGTGGGTTCTTTCCAGGTGAAACAGATCAAACTGATCTGATTAGATTTAGGGTTTGAGCCGTAAACCATGGTCACATGATCAGATCCACCATGTGAGAGGTTTGTTTAAAACACAGAGAAGCTTTGATTAAAGTCAGAAAAACTCCTTTTTATAAAAATCCAACTCAGTTCATTTGTGTGGAGAGAGATTTTACAATAAGAGCAAAATGTTTCTATAGGATGTTTTATTTTTTTATTTGTGACCCACAAAAAATGAGAACCTACAGTACAGTAGTTACTGTAGTGGTTACAAAGGCTTAGTAACAGGAGAGTTATTGATAATATTATATTAATATCTAATGATTCAAAACATGACTTTATAACAAACATTCCTAATCCCGACCAATAGGAGGGGCACGTTTGTGTTCAAATACAGGATGATCAGTAATTGATGGGAATCAATTATTAAACAATATTGATCAGACTGAGTTTCTATGGATCAATGGAAATAAAAGGTATTTAATGATGTGTGATTGGATGATGGAGATGGAGGAGGAGCCTAACCCTAACCCACACTGAAAGAAACAAAAGAAAGGTTTTCTAAGAAGAAGAAGAAGAAGAAGAAGAAGAAGAAGAAGAAGAAGAAGAAGAAGAAGGATGAGGGCGGTCAATAGAAGTTGTTTATTTGAGTCACAGAATAAGAAATTAGATGATAATTAAAAATACACAAATAAATAAACAAGTTAAATAAATTAAATAAAATAAATAAATATGGATAAGAAGAAAGAAAGATACAGAAATCAATACACACAAAAAACAAACAATTAAAATAAATCAATGAATTTAAAATAAATAATTGAAAATAAAATAAACAGAATAAATTAAACAAATGAATTAAAAAAGTAAAAGGACTAAGTTTTGTTCTTAGTTTTAGTTTCATGTTGTTTCATGTTGCTTTTCTTTAATCCCATGGATGACATCACAGGGTTAAGGAAAGGTGTTTAATAGAGACGGTGTCTGTCCCCCGACCCATATTTCACAATGATTTTAACATAAAATCAAATAAAAGAGCTATCAATTATAAAAATCTGAAAAAAATTAAAATCTCAAATCTAGAAACACCAAAACATAAAAGCATTAGATGTGCTCTATTAAATATTAGATCACTGAGATCCAAATCTCTACTAGTAAATGACCTTATCTCAGAAAATAACTTTGATTTATTCTGTTTAACTGAAACATGGCTGTATCAAGATGAATATGTTAGTTTAAATGAAGCCACTCCTCCCAGTCATTTAAATACTCATATGCCACGAGACATAGGCCGTGGAGGTGGTGTAGCAGCTATTTATCATTCCTCTCTCCTAATCTATCCTAAACCAAAGGCCAATTACACTTCCTTTGAAAGCCTGGTTCTAAATTTATCTCATATCGAATCAAAAACCTGCCAGCCAGTCTTATTTGTAATAATTTACCGTCCTCCAGGCCCTTATTCTGAATTTCTATCAGAATTCTCTGAGTTTATATCAAACTTAGTCCTCAGTTCTGATAAAATACTGATAGTAGGAGATTTTAATATCCATGTGGACAAAGATAGTGATAGCCTGAGCTCAGCCTTTATGTCCCTAATAGACTCAGTTGGCTTTTTTCAAACTATTAATGAAGCTACTCATCGTTTAAATCATACTCTTGATCTTGTTCTAACATATGGCCTTGATATTAATGAACTAAAAGTCTACCCTGAAAATCCTCTGCTATCAGATCACTTTTTAATATCTTTTAACATTATCCTAGAGGATCTCGCACTGTGCAATAAAATAGTTAGGAGTAGAAATCTGTCCAACAGTGCTGTGGCTAAATTTAAAGAGGCCATTCCTGCTGCCTTAAACTCAGTGCACCATCCAATAAATAACTATGATATTAATTATAACCCCTCTCAACTGGATCTGCTTGTCGATAGCTCTGCTAGTCTACTAAAATCCACCTTGGACTCAATTGCCCCATTGAGGGAAAAAACTATTAAACGTCAGAGGAAAGCTCCGTGGTTTAGCTCTGAAACTCACACACTCAAACAAACAACCCGTAAATTAGAGAGAATGTGGCGCTCCAATAAAACAGAGGAGTCACGAATACTTTGGCAAGAAAGCCATAGTAAATACATGACAGCCTTACGACATAGTCGATCTACATACTACTCCTCACTAATTGAAGAAAATAAAAATAATCCGAGGTACCTTTTCAGCACTGTAGCCAGGCTAACACAAAGTCAGAGCTCTATTGAGCCCATGATTCCTCTAGCCCTCAGCTGTGAGGACTTTATGACATTTTTTAACCATAAAATTCACAAGATTAGAGATAAAATTAGCCACTCCCTGCCTTCACCTGGGCCTGCTGTACCATTAAATGTAAATAGGCCTAACCTAAACTGTTTCACACATATAGGACTTCAGGAACTTAACTCTATTATTTCATCCTCCAAACCATCGACCTGCCTTTCAGATCCGATCCCAACTAAGCTGTTTAAAGAAGTTGTTCCCCTGGTCTGCCCATCTTTGTTGGAGACAATAAATATATCCCTATCAATAGGCTACGTGCCACAGTCCTTTAAAGTAGCTGTAATCAAACCCCTTCTCAAAAAACCTACTCTTGATTCCAGCACTTTAGCAAACTACAGGCCTATATCTAATCTTCCTTTTATTTCAAAGATTCTTGAGAAAGTTGTGGCAGCTCAGCTCTGTGAATTTCTTCAAAACAACAGCCTGTTGGAGGACTTCCAGTCAGGTTTTAGAGCTCAACACAGCACAGAGACTGCTTTAGTTAAAGTAACTAATGATCTACTCTGGGCTTCAGATGAAGGACGACTCTCAGTGCTGGTTTTATTAGATCTTAGTGCAGCTTTTGACACTATAGATCACTATATTCTACTAGAGAGATTAGAGAAATTACTTGGAATCACAGGGACTGCCCTAAACTGGTTGGAGAGAGGTTGGAGAGGGCGTTAAGAGAGAGGTCATTTAGGCTAGAGAGGGACCGGAGAGGGTCCCATTCCTCTTTCAAACACTCCCTCTATGTCTGCTTCTTCCCTTGTGTGTTTGCTCCTGTTCTCCTTCTGGCTTTTGTCTTGCAGGTCCGTGGGATCCTCAGTGTGGAGTTACAGAGTCTCAACAACTCTGTCTCCACCCTTTCCTCTGCACACACCCAACACAGCATAACGTGGATGGCTGTTCATCATAGGAATGGGATCCACACAAGGTTCCTGCTGCTTAACAGAAGGTTTTCCTTGCCGCCATGATGAATTCATGTTGGGTGTGGGATACATATGTATGTGTATATACGTATATATGCATATGTGTGTATCCATAAAATGAAGAGTCCGTCCTTAAGACTGCTCTACTGTAAAGTGTCTTGAGATACCATTGGTTATGATTTGGAGCTATACAAATAAAGATTGATTGATTGATTGATGGTGTTAGGAAAAGGTGATCATGTTTGTTCCGACAATCAGACGCACTTCCACTAGGTGACGTAATAATAATAACAATAATAAAGTTAGTGACGTCTGTCGTGGTGAAAAAACTCCACATTTCCTAAAATGAACTAAAAGCTAATATTTAACACTTTCCACTGATATAAAGTCATAAATCACAGGTTTGAATGTAAATCAAAGGAAAAGAGGTTACCATGGCTACGAGGAACTAAAGATAAACTAAAGAACGTCACATAGAGAATAGTTGTTCACACTCACCTTCTACTCATTAATATTAATTATGATTAATAAAACATCATGTGGATAAAAATGTCTCTGATCATTTTTCTAGAAGCACAGAGTGTCTGTTTAATGTCAGTTATAATCTGATAAACATCTCCAGGTCAGTCGGAGCTTTTCCCCACTAACGTAGAACGACTACTGAAATTATACAAACATTAATGATGGAGGGAGAAGGTACAAGAAGAACAAGGGTAGTCTATGAGAGAGGACAAGGGTGAACTACTGGGCAACGACGAGGCCACAGCTGAGGACCAGGGAGAGTGTCATGGTGGATACGGGCGTAGCACAGAGCTAACAGAGATACACATTGAGAAAGATAACTTCACCACCATTCGTGAGGACATTAAAACACTCACACTGGAAGTGAAATCTCAACTTGGTGAATTACTGACCAAACTCAGGGATGACCTGAAATCTGAGTTAGCCGACATCCAGCAGAAGCTAAGTGAGGTGGTATCCGGCCTAAAAGCTACAACAGAGAGAGTGAACGAGCCCGAGGGGTGAATCTCCGACATTGAAGAGTGGACGGTGGATTTCCAAGAGCCAGTCATTCCAAGCACAGGAGAGTCTACAGAACGAGCGTACACACCTGGACGCACGCTGGAGGCATAACAACGTCCGTATTCACGTCATTCTGGAGGGAACTGAAGATAACAATATTCACCATTTTATTGATAACCTCATAAAGATAGAGCTGGAGCCACCGGCACAGTCCGACCTTAGAATACAGCGGTGCCACAGAGCTCTATGCCCCAAACCCCCCAACCTAGGTTGGTGGTCAAATACTTTCAGGAGTTTAAAACTAATGAACTGGTGCTACACTCCACCTGGAAGAAAAAGGAGGTTATTCTGGGAAAGAGCAGGATTTATTTTGACCACGACTACCCAGCTGAGACACTCGCTAACAGGAAGGCATATGGGAACATCAGGAGGATGCTCTAGGATAAAGGAATAGAATTCCAAACGCTGCCGCCCGCCAAGCTACGAGTGTTTTTTGACTCCGGGCCAGTTATGTACCGCCCCGCGGGGGATGCAGCCGCAGACCTGAAGAAGAGAAGTTTCCTGAGAGGAGCCAACCAAACCTGGCAACCAGCAGAAAGCACCTTGGTGGCGAGCTTCAAGAGAAGCTACAAAGATTTCACTGCCCATAAATGACTGAGAACCACTGTGTATCATACTGGGAGTAATAGTAAGACTTCATATATGGGACATGCTGCCAGTGACGTCACACGGGAGAACAGACCTTCAGTGAGGTGACACTCAAATAAAAACTACCACACCTATATTCCTTGATACGTTCTTTAAGAATGATTTAATTTACCATTGTTTACACATCAGTTGATGTTAATGTTTATTAATCTGTCTGTTTATGTCTCACTTATAACTGGATGGGATCAACTAAAGTGAGATAAAATGACCGACTGACAAGAGGAAAACGTAGATTAATCTGTAAAGTAAGTGATTTTCTTCACTGAGAAGGAACAAGTCAGGCTTACAGGGGCTCTGGTGCTGAACTAGACCATCCCCCACCTACGGAGTATTTATTTATCTACTTCAGAATGGAACCCTATTTGTTTTTTCATATTTGTTTTTGTTAGGTGTTCAGAGTGCAGTTTGAGCAAAGTTCACATTTGGTCTCCAGTTATGTTTAACTCATTGTCTTTCATATTTTTTAGGAATAAATGCAATGTGAGGAACACAAGGTGATTAAACTTAACGTAAATGGTTTACACAATCCAATTAAAAATGAAAAGGGATTAGTTAGATGTAATATTCTGGCAGGAAACACACCTCAATAACATCAAGCATGAAAACAGTGACAAAGAAGGTCGTTACATCTGGTTAAAGGACTCCTGGAACAGAGAGAAGTAACGTTTATTAACGTTTATTTACCACCAGGTCAGGATAACTCCCTGATTAGAGAACTAATCAACCTGATCAGCTCTGAAGCCTCAGGAGTTTTGATAAGTGGAGGAGACTGGAACATGCAGCTTCAACCTAAACTTGACTCCACAAACCCTTTAAAGAGGTTCACTTCTAATGCCAGGATCACAAAAAAATGCTGACAGAGCTGGGTTTAATCGACGTATGGAGGGACTTCCACTCAACAGAGAGACAATATACATTTTACACTGCAAGCCATAATGTCCATTCAAGAATAGACTATTTTTTATGTACTATTCAGACAGACTAATAGACTGTTAAATGGGGGCCAGGGATGTTTCTGACCACTCAGCAGTTTATCTGACACAGCACTTAAACACACAAAAGAAAAATACAACTTAGAGACTAAATAATAATATACTGATGACAAAATAGGTTTGTAATTCATAAAAAATGAGCTTAAAGAGACAACAACTCTAAAAAAAAAGTCTAGAAAAGGAGCACAGTGAAGGGAAAGAGCCATCCATGATAAATTAAAATAAATAAGGTCAAAAAGCAAATAAATACATTTTATGAAGAAGATTTAGAGGAAAAAGCCAAATATCCTAAGCAGAAATTCTATGAAAATGGTCCACGAGCTCAGAAAGTGACGACATGGAGGATAAGGAAGGAACAAGCAGACAGGCCAATATTTAAAATGAGAGACTCATCACATGCTGGAGGAACTCCAACGCACTTTTGAAACATATTATAGAGACTTATACACAGAACCAGGAGATAAACAACTTCCTAGGCTTATTAGACCCACCCTCACAGTTGGTGATAAACAGAATGACGCCCTGATGAGACATTTCTGAGCAGGAAATATTGAAATCTATATCCAGATTAAAGGCTAATAAAGCATCTGGGACAGATGTTTACAGTGGTACAAAGCATTTAAGGATCAGATAATACCATTACTCTATCAGTGTTTTAATTACACACTAAAGGGAGGTGATCCCCAAGATCATAGAGGGAAGCAATAACATCAGTCATTCCGGACAGAAAAGAATGTGTCATATCGACACAAACTGTACGCATTGATCTTAGATAAAAGGTTATGAGTATAAGTAATTTATTTAAAAAGCACTTTTTGCAGATAAAATCACAAAGTGCTGAACAGAGTTGTGGTGAAAATAGTGTAACATCATAATAAAATAATAAAACATGTACATAAACATCATAAAAGGATAAAAACATTTAAAATCCAGTTTTTAAAAGTAACCACACAGTTGAGCTCCCTGAGAGACTGGTGCAGGTTATTCCAGAGTCTGGAACACCAGGTCTCCTCTGGTTTTACATTTAGTTCTAGGGTCTTTAGGAGACCCTGGTCTGTAGACCTGTGTAGGGGTACAACAAGTCTGAGATATATTGAGGGGTCTGACCATGTAACGCTCATGTAATGTAATAACTAATATTTATAGTTTATTCTAAACTTCACTAGAACCAGTGCAGAGTAGAAAGAATGGTGGTAATGTGGGATGTTCTAGAAGCACCAGTTAAAAGTCTGACAGCAGCGTCTGTACGATCTGGAGTCTGTTTAGGGTCGACTTATTAAAACATGTCAAATTACAATAGTTCATGTGTGATGATATAAATGTGTGTATGACCAGTTCTAGATCTGATTTTAATAATAAATGTCTGACTTTAGAGATATTTGTCAGATGATAAAACAGTTTTTAGTCAGTAGATGACAGCGACCCTCCAAAGACATGAACTGATCAAACACAAGGTTTAACAGATGAGCCCAGATCACCAAGAGACTTTTAATCACATGATCAGAGTTTATGTTTAATTTATCTGGAGATCATTTGATCACAACCAGTTTTTGATACAGCTGGTCAGTTGCTTAGCAACCACTTTCTCCATGATTTTAGACATGAAGGGAAGTTTAGATATGGGCCAGTAGTTTATAGGCTACCCCGGATCAAGATTGGGTTTTTAAGAATGGTTAGAAAGTATTGTTCAGGAACTGGTGGATGAAGACCAGGCAGGCATAGGACAATATCAGACGTGTACTATACTGTATGTTGTTGACTATATTGTTAAGGAGAAGAATCAGTTTAGATCAAGGACCAAGGATTCAATTCAAAACACTACAGACTAACTACTGACAAACTACAGACCAGGGGTATTCAACTCCATCCACGAGGGCTGGAGTCTTGAGACTTTTACATGTGTCTTTGCTCCAACACACATGAATCAAATGAATGGCTCGTTATCTGTTTCTGCAGCATTTGATGACATCACATTGTTTCTACCAGGCGTGTTGAAGCAGGGACACGTCTACAAGGACCATAGTCTACGGTCTGTAGTTCATCAGTAGTTAGTCTGTAATATTTCTGCACATTGTCAGTAGTATGTGTAGGGGTGGGGCCCTGGCCCCTCCTTCTCAGTATAAGTGCTTGTTTGAAGGTGGAGCTGCAGCTTTCAGCAGAGAAACTGTCACAGCAGCATCATGTTATCATCGTGAGTAACTACCTTTACTAGTACTACTCTACCCTCTAACTTTACTAGTACTACTCTACCTTTACTAGTACTACTCTACCTTTACTGGTATTCTAACTACCTTTACTAGTACTACTCTACCCTCTAACTTTACTAGTACTACTCTACCTTTACTAGTACTATTCTACCTTTACTGGTATTCTGACTACCTTTACTGGTACTACTCTCTAACTACCTTTACTAGTACTACTCTACCCTCTAACTTTACTAGTACTACTCTACCTTTACTAGTACTACTCTACCCTCTAACTTTACTAGTACTACTCTACCCTCTAACTTTACTAGTACTACTCTACCTTTACTAGTACTACTCTACCCTCTAACTTTACTAGTACTACTCTACCTTTACTAGTACTACTCTACCCTCTACCTTTACTAGTACTACTCTACCCTCTAACTTTACTAGTACTACTCTACCTTTACTGGTATTCTGACTACCTTTACTGGTACTACTCTCTAACTACCTTTACTAGTACTACTCTACCCTCTAACTACCTTTACTAGTACTACTCTACCTTTACTGGTACTCTGACTACCTTTACTGGTACTACTCTACCCTATAACTACCTTTACTGGTACTCTAACTACCTTTACTAGTACTACTCTACCCTATAACTACCTTTACTGGTACTCTGACTACCTTTACTGGTACTACTCTCTAACTACCTTTACTAGTACTACTCTACCTTTACTGGTACTCTGACTACCTTTACTGGTACTACTCTACCCTATAACTACCTTTACTGGTACTCTAACTACCTTTACTAGTACTACTCTACCCTCTAACTACCTTTACTAGTACTACTCTACCCTCTAACTACCTTTACTAGTACTCCTCTACCCTCTAACTACCTTTACTAGTACTCCTCTACCCTCTGACTAACTTTACTAGTACTACTCTACCCTCTAACTTTACTAGTACTACTCTACCTTTACTGGTACTCTCTGACTACCTTTACTAGTACTACTCTACCCTCTAACTACCTTTACTAGTACTCCTCTACCCTCTAACTACCTTTACTAGTACTCCTCTACCCTCTGACTAACTTTACTAGTACTACTCTACCCTCTAACTTTACTAGTACTACTCTACCTTTACTGGTACTCTCTGACTACCTTTACTAGTACTGCTCTACCCAGAGTATTTACTAGATCAGTCTTATAACTAATTTTTTTAATTAAATATTAGTGGAAGTATTACTGTAACTAGTTATGATTTAGCTCCACTGTCAATAAATCTAGTAAAGCATTAGTTTACTGAGTCAGTAAATAATGTGTTATTATTAATAATTGATGATGTCATTAACTTTTTACCACAGAAAGCTGCTCGTTGTGATGATGATGATGATGATCTTATTGGCTTCAGGATCTACAGCTCCTGTAGACGGTAAAAACTGGTGTTACTGGTGTTACCAGTCTCACAAGTGTTACTGGTCTCACAGGTGTTACTGGTGTTACTAGTCTCACAAGTGTTACTGGTCTCACAGGTGTTACTGGTGTTACTAGTCTCACAAGTGTTACTAGTCTCACAAGTGTTACTAGTCTCACAAGTGTTACTGGTCTCACAGGTGTTACTGGTGTTACTAGTCTCACAAGTGTTACTGGTCTCACAGGTGTTACTGGTGTTACTAGTCTCACAAGTGTTACTGGTCTCACAAGTGTTACTAGTCTCACAAGTGTTACTGGTCTCACAGGTGTTACTGGTGTTACTAGTCTCACAATTGTTACTAGTCTCACTAGTCTCACAGGTGTCACTAGTCTCACAAGTGTTACTGGTCTCACAAGTGTTACTAGTCTCACAAGTGTTACTGGTCTCACAGGTGTTACTGGTGTTACTGGTCTCACAAGTGTTACTGGTCTCACTAGTCTCACAGGTGTCACTAGTCTCACAGGTGTTACTAGTCTCACAGGTGTTACTGGTGTCACTAGTCTCACAGGTGTTACTGGTCTCACAGGTGTTACTGGTGTTACTAGTCTCACAAGTGTTTCTGGTGTTACTGGTCTCACAGGTGTTACTGGTCTCACAGGTGTTACTAGTCTCACAGGTGTTACTGGTCTCACAGGTGTTAATGGTGTTACTAGTCTCACAAGTGTTTCTGGTGTCACTAGTCTCACAGGTGTTACTGGTCTCACAGGTGTTACTGGTGTTACTAGTCTCACAGGTGTCACTAGTCTCACAGGTGTTACTAGTCTCACAAGTGTTTCTGGTGTCACTAGTCTCACAGGTGTTACTGGTCTCACAGGTGTTACTGGTGTTACTAGTCTCACAAGTGTTACTAGTCTCACAAGTGTTACTGGTCTCACAGGTGTCACTGGTGTTACTAGTCTCACAAGTGTTACTGGTCTCACTAGTCTCACAGGTGTCACTGGTCTCACAAGTGTTACTGGTCTCACAAGTGTTACTAGTCTCACAAGTGTTACTGGTCTCACAGGTGTTACTGGTGTTACTGGTCTCACAAGTGTTACTGGTCTCACTAGTCTCACAGGTGTCACTGGTCTCACAAGTGTTACTGGTCTCACAAGTGTTACTAGTCTCACAGGTGTTACTGGTCTCACAGGTGTTACTGGTGTTACTAGTCTCACAAGTGTTTCTGGTGTTACTGGTCTCACAGGTGTTACTGGTGTTACTAGTCTCACAAGTGTTACTGGTGTTACTAGTCTCACAAGTGTTTCTGGTGTTACTGGTCTCACAAGTGTTACTGGTCTCACAAGTGTTACTGGTGTCACAAGTGTTACTGGTCTCACTGGTGTTACTGGTGTCACAAGTGTTACTGGTCTCACAAGTGTTACTGGTGTTACTGGTCTCACAAGTTTTACTGGTCTCACAAGTGTTACTGGTGTCACAAGTGTTACTGGTGTCACAAGTGTTACTGGTCTCATTGGTGTTACTGGTGTCACAAGTGTTACTGGTGTCACAAGTGTTACTGGTCTCACAAGTGTTACTGGTCTCACAAGTGTTACTGGTGTTACTGGTGTCACAAGTGTTACTGGTGTCACAAGTGTTACTAGTCTCACTAGTGTTACTGGTCTCACAAGTGTTACTGGTGTCACAAGTGTTACTGGTGTCACAAGTGTTACTGGTGTCACAAGTGTTACTAGTCTCACAAGTGTTACTGGTCTCACAAGTGTTACTGGTCTCACAGGTGTTACTGGTGTTACTAGTCTCACAAGTGTTACTGGTCTCACAGGTGTTACTGGTGTTACTAGTCTCACTAGTGTTACTAGTCTCACTAGTGTTACTAGTCTCACAAGTGTTACTCGTCTCACAAGTGTTACTGGTCTCACAGGTGTTACTGGTGTTACTAGTCTCACTAGTGTTACTAGTCTCACAAGTGTTACTGGTGTCACAAGTGTTACTGGTGTCACAAGTGTTACTGGTGTCACAAGTGTTACTGGTCTCACAAGTGTTACTGGTGTCACAAGTGTTACTGGTGTTACTGGTGTCACAAGTGTTACTGGTGTCACAAGTGTTACTAGTCTCACTAGTGTTACTGGTCTCACAAGTGTTACTGGTGTCACAAGTGTTACTGGTGTCACAAGTGTTACTGGTGTCACAAGTGTTACTAGTCTCACAAGTGTTACTGGTCTCACAAGTGTTACTGGTCTCACAAGTGTTACTGGTCTCACAGGTGTTACTGGTGTTACTAGTCTCACAAGTGTTACTGGTCTCACAGGTGTTACTGGTGTTACTAGTCTCACTAGTGTTACTAGTCTCACTAGTGTTACTAGTCTCACAAGTGTTACTCGTCTCACAAGTGTTACTAGTCTCACAAGTGTTACTAGTCTCACAAGTGTTACTGGTCTCACAAGTGTTACTGGTCTCACAGGTGTTACTGGTGTCACTAGTCTCACAGGTGTTACTGGTGTTACTAGTCTCACAAGTGTTACTGGTGTTGCTGGTCTCACAAGTGTTGCTGGTCTCACAAGTGTTACTGGTGTTACTGGTGTTACTGGTGTTACTGGTCTCACTGGTGTTACTGGTGTTCACTTGTTTTCCAGAGAAAGAACCAGAGGAGGTGGAGGAGGAAACAATGGAGGAGGGGGAGGGGGAGCTGTCTGAGGAGGAAGGTGAGGTTCAATAATCACTACTGGTCAATAATAGTTAAACAATCAATATTTAAATGGATGTTTATTTGGTTCAACCATGTTGAAGTGACCTTAGGGTTCTTCTGTTTCTGTGGAGCTCTTCCTAACCCTTATTCAGCAGGTCAACAAAGTCCAAACCATCTTAAGACTTCCTGATGATCCTGGTCTGATCTGGACCAGAGTTCAATAGTTACTATTGCTTTGGACATAATATTTATTATTATTATAACAGAATTCTCTGTCTCTGAGACATATTTGACTAACATGATGAGACAATAAGAAGGAACCGCCTCTGTTTCACGAAGTATTTCTAGTATCACACGAGCCCAGGGTTCGGGTCTCAGCCCACTTTAGATCAACAGACATTATAAACATCATGTTCTAACCTCGTATGTTGAGTCTGTAACAACTGTTCTATAAAGCCTTGAATTTCACTGTATTATTCTGAAATATTTAAATTGAGTGCAGGTAAGTGTTGCTTCAAAATGTAGAATTATTTCAACAGAAGTGCATATATTCGTCTTTAGAACACATGCTTTTCAAAAATAGCAGAATCTACACGAATCAATAAAAACAGTTTTTCTCAAACTTTTTCTGCTGTACCCCCCTTTAAACAATAAAAAAACTCTCAGGGCCCCCTATTGAGACAAAAAGAAAAACAGAAAGGGTAAAAAGTGAAACCTTATTTGAAAAAAAAAAAAACAACTATTCTACAAATCTCATAGAAAATAATGTACAATTATTTGTTAAAGTGGAAAAAAAAATTTTTTTTTATTTTTTATAATTCATCAAATTTATTTTATATCAGCATCACTTATAAGAGGACTAGAATGAATGAAAATGACATCATTAATGTTAAGAAAAGTAAATAAAACCATGATTTTTCTGCTTAAAAGAAAAAAAATGGAGGACGACCACTACAACTATAGTTAATCACCTGCTTCATTTATGAAAAACAAGATGGAAAATTATATCAAATGCATACATAAAAGCATTAATTATTTCATATTAATTATTCAGATTAATTGAGTTTTTAATCAGATTCTTTTTTTAAATTTTTTTAAGCATAAATAAGTCGGGATTCAAGGCTGATGGGTTGTGGGGGTTCATTGGGTTCATCTGTAGTTCCTACGTCTAACTGACAGATGCACGAGCGTAATATGCAAAACAAAGAAAAGAGCTGCCAGCGGAGGCGGAGCCTATTAGAGCACCTTACGTGATCAACCCAGTGTTATGATTTCACGTAAACACCGGCCACCGCGCTTTCCAAACACATTAATGACAAGTTAACAATGAAATTGCTTGAGGTGGAGAACATCCAAATTATGTTAAATGTCGATAAGTCAGAATCCAAACTTGAGATGGAAGAATGTTCTCTGCAGTGGTGGCTGAAGAGAACAGACTTCTATGGTAAACTGCACCACTGTGTCCTGTGAGAGACTGTGATTCAGAGAAGGAGGTCTTCTCTCTCCTCTGCTAATGTGTTTCAGCAGTTAGCTGTAGGTTTGGTTAAACTAGCAAACACAACAAATGAGCTAATTGCAGATTTTGTGCAAAATTTGAAAGCTGCTAAACTAATGCACAAATCAAATACATCTCAGAAGATGTTTTCAGAGGTCTGAAGTACAGAATGTTCTAAGAACCCAAAAAATTCCAGTCTTTGCATGAATTTAGTGATAGGAAACATTGGAACCAATGATTTTTGTTATTGATGTTTTACTACAGCTGTGAAAAATGACTGTACATTGTTTACATTACATAATTGTGTTTTAGATAAGCTAACTGTACTAGCTTTACAGCTGAGGTTCTGATTTTCTGTTCATGGTTGACTTTATAGAATAGTACAATGTTTTAATCACAAGAAATGTATTTGTTATAAGTTTTGTTTTTTAAAGGCATATTAAGTTATTTTTGGTTACATTTTCATTTATAGGATAAACCCTTTGAGATGAACCATCTCATTTTCGTGGGGGTATCGGTAGTGTTCAAACGAACGACCCAGCAACAATAATAATAATAGTGATAAATATAAAGGATGAGGGATAAATATAAATATATACACAGTGCAGCAGATAATGTCATCATGGAGGTGGAGGTGGTGGTGGTGGGGGGGGGGGGGGGGTCATGTGGATGGTGGCAGAGGGAAAGAAGCTGTTTTTGTGTCTGAAGGTTCTAAACCTCCTTCCAGAGAGGAGACATTGAAACAGTTTATGACCAGGGTGGGAGGAGTCAGCCACAATCTTTAATCAATTCTTTTTATAGTCGACAAGTCATTTCCACAGTAACAAATCTAAAGGCCCATCATGTCATAATAAAGATGTCATGCAGATGGATTTATAGGTCAGTGGTTTAATGAACATTTTTAAATGTGACAATGATGGTTCAGATCAAAGACTGAGAGACTTTAAAATGTAAACAGACGAGTTGTTGGAGGTTCTAGTGAAACGCTGATGAAGGTGAGGATCAAAGCCAGCAGTGAAACCTCACCTTAAACCTAAACCTTCTCACTGAGGCCAGGGAAACTAAAACTTCATTGTTTATGTACATCAATAACACCCTAGAGTTGGAACGATAAACCCTTTGTTCATGAAGGAGAACATTAAACGTGTTTAATTAGAGAAATAAAAGCATGTGTTCTCTTTGCAGATGATGATGATGATGATGACACCATGAGTCAGGATCAGTTTGAGGGTGAGACTTTAAAACACATAAACCAACATAAAGCATAACTGCAGAGGGTTGAGCACAGGTTGCTTCCAGCTCTCAGGTTGAAGTCTGAGACTCTGATCTTTATTACGAGGCTTTCCCTGAAAACAAAAGCGTCTTTCATGCAGCAGTAATCCCCCTGCACCTTTAGGACCTCCTGGAGTGCAGCAGAGCACGGCGATGGCAGCTCTCGCAGCCGGAGGTTCAGGTGAGTGACCTGGATCAAGTTTTGATTTTCTCAATGCTTCGTTTTGTTCTGCTCAGTCTCAGGTTTATCTTCTCAGTCCTGCATCATTCTGATTGGGTTGAGTTTACATCCTGAAGGTAACCCTGATACACCAAGTCTGGAACAGAAGCTTCACTGAGACTTGACCTTTATCAGTGCCTTTACTTCATCTCAGCAGGGATCAAAGTCCAGTTTGAGCTCACTTTTCTTATGAATCAAGAAGTTTATCAAGGACCTCTATGACACTAACCTGAAGTTAAACTCTGACACTGTTCTAAACAGCTTTTTCTCAATTTGCAGCAGCCAACATTCAGTCATCGGGTGGAGCGTCACATGGTGGGCCAGCAGGGGGCGCTATAGGGGGTGCTGCAGGTAAACGGCAATGGTTGTCTCTAATTATTTACTCAGCACCAAACCCTGAAGAACAGCTCGGTGCTCTGTATGCTGTCCTCAGTCATTGGTAGTGGTTCTTTATCTGGTTAGCGTTAGGGTATCAGTAGTGTTAACCGTGACCCTGTAGAGCAGTGTTTCTAGAACTTTCCACAGTCCTGGACCCTTTCAGACATTTAACCCTTGAACCTCCTACTGCACACATAAAAACATAATAATGTTATAACCAATGTAGCCCTACAGTGAATCTGACCTTTCCTGTTGAGAAATAATATATAATCATAATAATAATAACTAGAATATTTGCATTTCCTGAAGAAAACTCAAATGAGAATGCATGTGCTGGCCTACGTCGTACTGCATTAGCTTAGTAGTGGAATTAGCATTATCTAGCATTAGCCTTGCAATAGAAATAACCAAGCAATAGCATCAACATTAACATAGAAATAGTATTAGCCTAGCATTAAAATTGATTGACCTAGTATTAGCTTAACAATAACGTAACCTTAACATTAACTGCTCTATTTATATTCTAGTTTTTAATTTTCATTCACGTACCCCCATGACAATTCACATACCCCTGTGGATACCCGTACCCCACTTCGGGAACCTAGGCTGAAGAGCTATAACTGCTGCTTTGGTTCTCCAGGTTTCGCTAGTCCTGGATCTTCAGCTTTTCAGAGTTCTGCAGGTTCCTCAGGAGGAGAACTTCTTCCTCAGTCTAAAACTCCAGGTTGTAAACTCTTTTTCAGTTTCTCTAAAACTGTTTACCAAAAAGACTAACTTAACTCAGTTTAACTAGTTTACAGTTTTAACCTGGACTTGCTCTAAAAAACTTTACTGTCCACAGAACCTGATGGAACTGAACCAGAATCTGAGGGTAAGAACACACACACTTTTTCTATTTACTATTTTCATCACTTTTATTATTTTTGGTTTTTTCAAAATATGAATATTAGCTATTGTTGCTAGCTTTAAGGTTAGCCAGTACACTAGGGGTTGCTAAGGTTACATGAGTAGTCCATTTGCTAACATCAGCACAGCACTATGGTTTGTTGGACTGATGTTTATTGGTTAATTATTGGTTAACGTGGTTGTATTAATGGACTAGTTCAACAGTAACAACAGTTTGATGCATGGGTGGATTGGACATCAGTAGTAGCAGGAGAAGTTTCACTCCATCCTTATTCAGATACAATCCTTCTGCTTTAAAAAGATGTCTGCACCCAAAAACACATTAAAGCAGTGAATGCTCTGCACATGCAGCAGACGAAAACATATCCTTGAGTATTTCAGATCTCCTTTATGGACCAGAGGAATTCGGCCACTGATATACACATTTTTCTGCAAACAGCACAACATTTCTAACAAATGAATGAAGTTCTGTTTTAACAGCTTTTTCAAATCTCCAATTTGAAAATTTTCAGAAAACAGCCGACATCATGTCGAGATCACCAATTAGTCTGCGTAGAACTTTTAATGCTGGTGTTTCAATGACGTAGACATTAGTCAATATCTTTCTTTCATCACTTCACATCGATGACTAGATTTAACATAATCAATAACCCGATACACGTCATAATCAATAACCCTGATACATAGAACTTCCTCATTCACGTTCTTTTTAGGAAATGAAGCCTTTTTTAAGTTTGAGTTTTTCCAGGTAATGGACATAAACTTCTGAATGGGGGCGGAGCTAGCAGTCAGTCAGGTGAGATGTGGTGGGCAGGGCTTTGGACACTGTGCCCAATGAGCTGACTCCCTAATTATCTTTTTTAGGAGTTGTACATGTTTTTGGAGAAGGAGCATCTCAACTGCAGTCCACGGGTGGGTCTGTGGGTTGGTCTACGGGTGGGTCTGTGGGTTGGTCTACGGGTGGGTCTGTGGGTTGGTCTACGGGTGGGTCTGTGGGTTGGTCTACGGGTGGGTCTGTGGGTTGGTCTACGGGTGAATCTGTGGGTTGGTCTACGGGTGGGTCTGTGGGTTGGTCTACGGGTGGGTCTGTGGGTTGGTCTATGGGTGGGTCTGTGGGTTGGTCTACGGGTGGGTCTGTGGGTTGGTCTATGGGTGGGTCTGTGGGTTGGTCTATGGGTGGGTCTGTGGGTTGGTCTATGGGTGGGTCTGTGGACTGTCTGTAGGTTGGTCTGTTGGATTAAAATAATAATGATGCTGTGTCGTCCTTAGGAAGTGTTGAATCTTCCAACTACAACGTGTGGCTCAGCCTCACAGGTAGGTGAATAGAAGTTGTTTAGTCAGGACGCAACAGACTGAAATAATATTTATATTTTTGGACAGGTGGCCTGACTCCGCCCACTCAGCGGGACACAACAGGTCAGTGTTTTGGGATAGAGATGTAAACAAGCTTCACTACTTAGACACACAGTAATGGCTTGAATCGTTTCAGCCCGACTGAAACAGCTCAAGAACAAGTCGTTCATACATTTTTTTTAACATTTTCTCAACATCCATTTGTGCATCTTTCTGCATTTTAATTTATCAAACACTTTAGTTCAAAGTGACACAATTAGGAATTTATCCTGGAGTGAGTCTGATTGGCCCTCTAGTGTTAGTTTGTGGCTCTTGTTGATGTTGAACATTATTCTGAGGTCACATGACCCTTCAAGGCAGTGACGTGCCATCAGGGTAGGCAAGGTAGGCAGTGACTAATTATCATATTTACTATATTATTATAATTTTTTATTATTTTTTTTAATTATAAATTATTTATTTTTCCAATAGTCTACAGTACCTATAAGTTTGAAAGTGTCCACATTTTGTGTGTTTCATAGCCTAAATTACTAAACAGCGCTATTTCCTGGAACGGCTGCACAGTGTTTTTTTCACTCCGCTGTAAGGCAGAGGGAGGCCACGCCCCCTCCCAAAGGCACATTGCCCTCCTGCCTCTGTTCCCATTGCATGTTTTTATGTGTTTGTCACCTTGGGGACCTGACAGCGCACGTGCAACCATTTACGTGTAAAGGCAGTGTAGACAGCTGCCTTTGGACGAAACCGTGCTATGCTAAATGCTATATGTACGTTCACAGTGCATTAGTGAATTGATCCAGCGTGGCTGCTGCTACGTTCTCTAGCTAGTGGGCGGGATAACACTACAGTCAGGATGACAGCGCTAGAGACAATAAAGAAACTTTTTTTAGAGGAAAAACATCTTTTAAAAGATGGAGACCAACACCTGAGCTACCAGACCTTCAGCAAAGATAAGGTCAGAACATTGTTGGTTCTTTCTACAGTGAATGGAACAAAAGGAAGGATTGACTTTGTGGATGCTCCTCACTGAGGATGTTCTGAGTTGTTGTTGTTGTCATTTTCTCCATGTTTCTGTGTTTCCAACACAAACAACAGATGTGCTGTCGTGTCATGAGATATATGTTGTTGGAGAGTATGGAGGATATAGTAAATAATGTTTATGTTTCTTTAATGGTGTTTATGATGTTGATTTTGTTAAGATGATAAATACTTGTTCATGTGGATCTTATTGGGTTTTTTCTTTCTTATTATGAATTTTATATTTTGATAAGTGCATTGAGATGATTTTGTTGTAAATTGCTTTATACAAATAAAATTGATTTGAATTGAATTAACACTTGACAGCAGAAACATATGAAATTATCATTGGTGGTCTACATTTGCAACATGCCTACCCAACCGTAGTGGTCACAGCACGACACTGCTTCAAGGTCAGTTGATTGGACTGAGAAGACCATGAGCTCAGTGAGGGACACAGATCTCATCAGGTGTAGTCAGCATAGCAGAGGTAGGAGGAGACATGGGAGAACGTCACCTGACGTCAACTAACCAGTAACTACACAGAAAGGGCCCCTGCTAGTAACTATCCAGTTACTACTCAGAAAAGGCCCCTGCTAGTAACTAACCAGTAACTACACAGAAAGGGCCCCTACTAGTAACTAACCAGTAACTACACAGAAAGGGCCCCTACTCGTAACTAACCAGTAACTACTCAGAAAGGGCCCCTACTAGTAACTAACCAGTAACTACACAGAAAGGGTCCCGACTAGTAACTAACCAGTAACTACACAGAAAGGGCCCCTACTCGTAACTAACCAGTAACTACTCAGAAAGGGCCCCTACTAGTAACTAACCAGTAACTACACAGAAAGGGTCCCGACTAGTAACTAACCAGTAACTACACAGAAAGGGCCCCTACTAGTAACTAACCAGTGAGGACTCAGAAAGGGCCCCTACTAGTAACTAACCAGTAACTACTCAGAAAGGGTCCCTACTAGTAACTAACCAGTAACTACTCAGAAAGGGCCCCTACTAGTAACTAACCAGTAACTACACAACAGGGGCCCCTACTAGTAACTAACCAGTGACTACACAGAAAGGGCCCCTGCTAGTAACTATCCAGTTACTACTCAGAAAAGGCCCCTGCTAGTAACTAACCAGTAACTACTCAGAAAGGGTCCCTACTAGTAACTAACCAGTAACTACTCAGAAAGGGCCCCTACTAGTAACTAACCAGTAACTACACAACAGGGGCCCCTACTAGTAACTAACCAGTGACTACACAGAAAGGGCCCCTGCTAGTAACTATCCAGTTACTACTCAGAAAAGGCCCCTGCTAGTAACTAACCAGTAACTACTCAGAAAAGGCCCCTGCTAGTAACTATCCAGTTACTACTCAGAAAAGGCCCCTGCTAGTAACTAACCAGTAACTACACAGAAAGGGCCCCTACTAGTAACTAACCAGTAACTACACAGAAAGGGCCCCTACTAGTAACTAACCAGTAACTACTCAGAAAGGGCCCCTACTAGTAACTAACCAGTGACTACACAGAAAGGACCCCTACTAGTAACATACCAGTAACTACACAGAAAGGGTCCCTACTAGTAACTAACCAGTAACTACACAGAAAGGGCCCCTACTAGTAACTAACCAGTGAGTACTCAGAAAGGGCCCCTACTAGTAACTATCCAGTTACTACTCAGAAAAGGCCCCTACTAGTAACTAACCAGTAACTACACAGAAAGGGCCCCTGCTAGTAACTAACCAGTAACTACTCAGAAAGGGTCCCTACCAGTAACTAACCAGTGACTACACAGATAGGGCCCCTACTAGTAACTAACCAGGAACTACTCAGAAAGGGCCCCTACTAGTAACTAACCAGTAACTACTCAGAAAGGGCCCCTACTAGTAACTAACCAGTAACTACTCAGAAAGGACCCCTACTAGTAACTAACCAGTAACTACTCAGAAAGGGCCCCTACTATTAACTAACCAGTTACTACACAGAAAGGACCCCTACTAGTAGCTAACCAGTGACTACACAGAAAGGGCCCCTACTAGTAACTAACCAGTGAGTACTCAGAAAGGGCCCCTGCTAGTAACTATCCAGTTACTACTCAGAAAGGGCCCCTACTAGTAACTAACCAGTAACTACTCAGAAAGGGTCCCTACTAGTAACTGACCAGTAACTACACAGAAAGGGCCCCTACTAGTAACTAACCAGTAACTACTCAGAAAGGGCCCCTACTAGTAACTAACCAGTAACTACACAGAAAGGGCCCCTACTAGTAACTAACCAGTGACTACTCAGAAAGGGCCCCTAATAGAAACTAACCAGTGACTACTCAGAAAGGGCCCCTACTAGTAACTAACCAGTGACTACACAGAAAGGGTCCCTACTAGTAACTAACCAGTAACTACTCAGAAAGGGCCCCTACTTGTAACTAACCAGTAACTACTCAGAAAGGGCCCCTACTAGTAACTAACCAGTAACTACTCAGAAAGGGCCCCTACTAGTAACTAACCAGTAACTACTCAGAAAGGGCCCCTACTAGTAACTAACCAGTAACTACACAAAAAGGGCCCCTACTAGTAACTAACCAGTAATTACTCAGAAAGGGCCCCTACTAGTAACTAACCAGTTACTACTCAGAAAGGGCCCCTACTAGTAACTAACCAGTGACTACACAGAAAGGGCCCCTACTAGTAACTAACCAGTAACTATTCAGAATAGGCCACTAATAGTAACTAACCAGTAACTACTCAGAAAGGGTCCCTACTAGTAACTAACCAGTAACTACAGAGAAAGGGCCCCTACTAGTAACTAACCAGTAACTACACAGAAAGGGCCCCTACTAGTAACTAACCAGTAACTACTCAGAAAGGGTCCCTACTCGTAACTAACCAGTAACTACACAGAAAGGGCCCCTACTAGTAACTAACCAGTGAGTACTCAGAAAGGGCCCCTGCTAGTAACTAACCAGTTACTACTCAGAAAAGGCCCCTGCTAGTAACTAACCAGTAACTACACAGAAAGGGCCCCTACTAGTAACTAACCAGTAACTACACAGAAAGGGCCCCTACTAGTAACTAACCAGTAACTACTCAGAAAGGGCCCCTACTAGTAACTAACCAGTAACTACTCAGAAAGGGTCCCTACTAGTAACTAACCAGTAACTACACAGAAAGGGCCCCTACTAGTAACTAACCAGTGAGTACTCAGAAAGGGCCCCTACTAGTAACTATCCAGTTACTACTCAGAAAAGGCCCCTGCTAGTAACTAACCAGTAACTACACAGATAGGGCCCCTACTAGTAACTAACCAGTGACTACACAGAAAGGGCCCCTACTAGTAACTAACCAGTGACTACACAGAAAGGGTCCCTACTAGTAACTAACCAGTAACTACTCAGAAAGGGCCCCTACTAGTAACTAACCAGGAACTACTCAGAAAGGGCCCCTACTAGTAACTAACCAGTAACTACTCAGAAAGGGCCCCTACTAGTAACTAACCAGTAACTACTCAGAAAGGACCCTACTAGTAGCTAACCAGTGACTACACAAAAAGGGCCCCTACTAGTAACTAACCAGTGACTACTCAGAAAGGGCCCCTACTAGTAACTAACCAGTAACTACTCAGAAAGGACCCTACTAGTAGCTAACCAGTGACTACACAAAAAGGGCCCCTACTAGTAACTAACCAGTGACTACACAGAAAGGACCCCTACTAGTAACTAACCAGTAACTACTCAGAAAGGGCCCCTACTAGTAACTAACCAGGAACTACTCAGAAAGGGCCCCTACTAGTAACTAACCAGTAACTACTCAGAAAGGGCCCCTACTAGTAACTAACCAGTAACTACTCAGAAAGGACCCTACTAGTAGCTAACCAGTGACTACACAGATAGGGCCCCTACTAGTAGCTAACCAGTAACTACACAGAAAGGGCCCCTACTAGTAACTAACCAGTGAGTACTCAGAAAGGGCCCCTGCTAGTAACTATCCAGTTACTACTCAGAAAGGGCCCCTGCTAGTAACTAACCAGTGACTGCTCAAAAAGGGCCCCTGCTAGTAACTAACCAGTAACTACTCAGAAAGGGTCCCTACTAGTAACTAACCAGTAACTACACAGAAAGGGCCCCTACTAGTAACTAACCAGTAACTACTCAGAAAGGGCCCCTACTAGTAACTAACCAGTAACTACACAGAAAGGGCCCCTACTAGTAACTAACCAGTGACTACTCAGAAAGGGCCCCTAATAGAAACTAACCAGTGACTACTCAGAAAGGGCCCCTACTAGTAACTAACCAGTGACTACACAGAAAGGGTCCCTACTAGTAACTAACCAGTGACTACACAGAAAGGGCCCCTACTAGTAACTGACCAGTAACTACTCAGAATAGGCCCCTACTAGTAACTAACCAGTAACTACTCAGAAAGGGTCCCTACTAGTAACTAACCAGTAACTACACAGAAAGGGCCCCTACTAGTAACTAACCAGTAACTACACAGAAAGGGCCCCTACTAGTAACTAACCAGTAACTACTCAGGAAGGGTCCCTACTAGTAACTAACCAGTAACTACACAGAAAGGGCCCCTACTAGTAACTAACCAGTGAGTACTCAGAAAGGGCCCCTACTAGTAACTATCCAGTTACTACTCAGAAAAGGCCCCTGCTAGTAACTAACCAGTAACTACTCAGAAAGGGTCCCTACTAGTAACTAACCAGTAACTACTCAGAAAGGGCCCCTACTAGTAACTAACCAGTAACTACACAGAAAGGGCCCCTACTAGTAACTAACCAGTGACTACACAGAAAGGGCCCCTGCTAGTAACTATCCAGTTACTACTCAGAAAAGGCCCCTGCTAGTAACTAACCAGTAACTACACAGAAAGGACCCCTACTAGTAACTAACCAGTAACTACACAGAAAGGGTCCCTACTTGTAACTAACCAGTAACTACACAGAAAGGGCCCCTACTAGTAACTAACCAGTGAGTACTCAGAAAGGGCCCCTACTAGTAACTATCCAGTTACTACTCAGAAAAGGCCCCTGCTAGTAACTAACCAGTAACTACTCAGAAAGGGTCCCTACCAGTAACTAACCAGTGACTACACAGATAGGGCCCCTACTAGTAACTAACCAGTGACTACACAGAAAGGGCCCCTACTAGTAACTAACCAGGAACTACTCAGAAAGGGCCCCTACTAGTAACTAACCAGTAACTACTCAGAAAGGGCCCCTACTAGTAACTAACCAGTAACTACTCAGAAAGGACCCCTACTAGTAACTAACCAGTAACTACTCAGAAAGGGCCCCTACTAGTAACTAACCAGGAACTACTCAGAAAGGGCCCCTACTAGTAACTAACCAGGAACTACTCAGAAAGGGCCCCTACTAGTAACTAACCAGTAACTACTCAGAAAGGGTCCCTACTAGTAACTAACCAGTAACTACTCAGAAAGGGCCCCTACTAGTAACTAACCAGGAACTACTCAGAAAGGGCCCCTACTAGTAACTAACCAGTAACTACTCAGAAAGGGCCCCTACTAGTAACTAACCAGTAACTACTCAGAAAGGACCCCTACTAGTAACTAACCAGTAACTACTCAGAAAGGGCCCCTACTATTAACTAACCAGTTACTACACAGAAAGGACCCCTACTAGTAGCTAACCAGTGACTACACAGAAAGGGCCCCTACTAGTAACTAACCAGTGAGTACTCAGAAAGGGCCCCTGCTAGTAACTATCCAGTTACTACTCAGAAAGGGCCCCTGCTAGTAACTAACCAGTGACTGCTCAGAAAGGGCCCCTGCTAGTAACTAACCAGTAACTACTCAGAAAGGGTCCCTACTAGTAACTGACCAGTAACTACACAGAAAGGGCCCCTACTAGTAACTAACCAGTAACTACACAGAAAGGGCCCCTACTAGTAACTAACCAGTGACTACTCAGAAAGGGCCCCTAATAGAAACTAACCAGTGACTACTCAGAAAGGGCCCCTACTAGTAACTAACCAGTGACTACACAGAAAGGGTCCCTACTAGTAACTAACCAGTAACTACTCAGAAAGGGCCCCTACTTGTAACTAACCAGTAACTACTCAGAAAGGGCCCCTACTAGTAACTAACCAGTAACTACTCAGAAAGGGCCCCTACTAGTAACTAACCAGTAACTACTCAGAAAGGGCCCCTACTAGTAATTAACCAGTAACTACACAAAAAGGGCCCCTACTAGTAACTAACCAGTAATTACTCAGAAAGGGCCCCTACTAGTAACTAACCAGTTACTACTCAGAAAGGGCCCCTACTAGTAACTAACCAGTGACTACACAGAAAGGGCCCCTAGTAGTAACTAACCAGTAACTACTCAGAATAGGCCCCTACTAGTAACTAACCAGTAACTACTCAGAAAGGGTCCCTACTAGTAACTAACCAGTAACTACACAGAAAGGGCCCCTACTAGTAACTAACCAGTAACTACACAGAAAGGGCCCCTACTAATAACTAACCAGTAACTACTCAGAAAGGGTCCCTACTCGTAACTAACCAGTAACTACACAGAAAGGGCCCCTACTAGTAACTAACCAGTAACTACACAGAAAGGGCCCCTACTAGTAACTAACCAGTGAGTACTCAGAAAGGGCCCCTGCTAGTAACTAACCAGTTACTACTCAGAAAAGGCCCCTGCTAGTAACTAACCAGTAACTACACAGAAAGGGCCCCTACTAGTAACTAACCAGTAACTACACAGAAAGGGCCCCTACTAGTAACTAACCAGTAACTACTCAGAAAGGGCCCCTACTAGTAACTAACCAGTAACTACTCAGAAAGGGTCCCTACTAGTAACTAACCAGTAACAACACAGAAAGGGCCCCTACTAGTAACTAACCAGTGAGTACTCAGAAAGGGCCCCTACTAGTAACTATCCAGTTACTACTCAGAAAAGGCCCCTGCTAGTAACTAACCAGTAACTACACAGATAGGGCCCCTACTAGTAACTAACCAGTGACTACACAGAAAGGGCCCCTACTAGTAACTAACCAGTGACTACACAGAAAGGGTCCCTACTAGTAACTAACCAGTAACTACTCAGAAAGGGCCCCTACTAGTAACTAACCAGGAACTACTCAGAAAGGGCCCCTACTAGTAACTAACCAGTAACTACTCAGAAAGGGCCCCTACTAGTAACTAACCAGTAACTACTCAGAAAGGACCCTACTAGTAGCTAACCAGTGACTACACAAAAAGGGCCCCTACTAGTAACTAACCAGTGACTACACAGAAAGGACCCCTACTAGTAACTAACCAGTAACTACTCAGAAAGGGCCCCTACTAGTAACTAACCAGGAACTACTCAGAAAGGGCCCCTACTAGTAACTAACCAGTAACTACTCAGAAAGGGCCCCTACTAGTAACTAACCAGTAACTACTCAGAAAGGACCCTACTAGTAGCTAACCAGTGACTACACAGATAGGGCCCCTACTAGTAGCTAACCAGTAACTACACAGAAAGGGCCCCTACTAGTAACTAACCAGTGAGTACTCAGAAAGGGCCCCTGCTAGTAACTATCCAGTTACTACTCAGAAAGGGCCCCTGCTAGTAACTAACCAGTGACTGCTCAGAAAGGGCCCCTGCTAGTAACTAACCAGTAACTACTCAGAAAGGGTCCCTACTAGTAACTAACCAGTAACTACACAGAAAGGGCCCCTACTAGTAACTAACCAGTAACTACTCAGAAAGGGCCCCTACTAGTAACTAACCAGTAACTACACAGAAAGGGCCCCTACTAGTAACTAACCAGTGACTACTCAGAAAGGGCCCCTAATAGAAACTAACCAGTGACTACTCAGAAAGGGCCCCTACTAGTAACTAACCAGTGACTACACAGAAAGGGCCCCTACTAGTAACTAACCAGTAACTACTCAGAATAGGCCCCTACTAGTAACTAACCAGTAACTACTCAGAAAGGGTCCCTACTAGTAACTAACCAGTAACTACACAGAAAGGGCCCCTACTAGTAACTAACCAGTAACTACACAGAAAGGGCCCCTACTAGTAACTAACCAGTAACTACTCAGAAAGGGTCCCTACTAGTAACTAACCAGTAACTACACAGAAAGGGTCCCTACTAGTAACTAACCAGTAACTACACAGAAAGGGCCCCTACTAGTAACTAACCAGTGAGTACTCAGAAAGGGCCCCTGCTAGTAACTAACCAGTTACTACTCATAAAAGGCCCCTGCTAGTAACTAACCAGTAACTACACAGAAAGGACCCCTACTAGTAACTAACCAGTAACTACACAGAAAGGGCCCCTACTAGTAACTAACCAGTAACTACTCAGAAAGGGCCCCTACTAGTAACTAACCAGTAACTACTCAGAAAGGGTCCCTACTAGTAACTAACCAGTAACTACACAGAAAGGGCCCCTACTAGTAACTAACCAGTGAGTACTCAGAAAGGGCCCCTACTAGTAACTATCCAGTTACTACTCAGAAAAGGCCCCTGCTAGTAACTAACCAGTAACTACACAGATAGGGCCCCTACTAGTAACTAACCAGTGACTACACAGAAAGGGCCCCTACTAGTAACTAACCAGTGACTACACAGAAAGGGTCCCTACTAGTAACTAACCAGTAACTACTCAGAAAGGGCCCCTACATGTAACTAACCAGGAACTACTCAGAAAGGGCCCCTACTAGTAACTAACCAGTGACTACACAGAAAGGACCCCTACTAGTAACTAACCAGTAACTACTCAGAAAGGGCCCCTACTAGTAACTAACCAGGAACTACTCAGAAAGGGCCCCTACTAGTAACTAACCAGTAACTACTCAGAAAGGGCCCCTACTAGTAACTAACCAGTAACTACTCAGAAAGGACCCTACTAGTAGCTAACCAGTGACTACACAGATAGGGCCCCTACTAGTAGCTAACCAGTAACTACACAGAAAGGGCCCCTACTAGTAACTAACCAGTGAGTACTCAGAAAGGGCCCCTGCTAGTAACTATCCAGTTACTACTCAGAAAGGGCCCCTGCTAGTAACTAACCAGTGACTGCTCAGAAAGGGCCCCTGCTAGTAACTAACCAGTAACTACTCAGAAAGGGTCCCTACTAGTAACTAACCAGTAACTACACAGAAAGGGCCCCTACTAGTAACTAACCAGTAACTACTCAGAAAGGGCCCCTACTAGTAACTAACCAGTAACTACACAGAAAGGGCCCCTACTAGTAACTAACCAGTGACTACTCAGAAAGGGCCCCTAATAGAAACTAACCAGTGACTACTCAGAAAGGGCCCCTACTAGTAACTAACCAGTAACTACTCAGAAAGGACCCTACTAGTAGCTAACCAGTGACTACACAGATAGGGCCACTACTAGTAGCTAACCAGTAACTACACAGAAAGGGCCCCTACTAGTAACTAACCAGTGAGTACTCAGAAAGGGCCCCTGCTAGTAACTATCCAGTTACTACTCAGAAAGGGCCCCTGCTAGTAACTAACCAGTAACTACTCAGAAAGGGTCCCTACTAGTAACTAACCAGTAACTACACAGAAAGGGCCCCTACTAGTAACTAACCAGTAACTACTCAGAAAGGGCCCCTACTAGTAACTAACCAGTAACTACACAGAAAGGGCCCCTACTAGTAACTAACCAGTGACTACTCAGAAAGGGCCCCTAATAGAAACTAACCAGTGACTACTCAGAAAGGGCCCCTACTAGTAACTAACCAGTGACTACACAGAAAGGGTCCCTACTAGTAACTAACCAGTGACTACACAGAAAGGGCCCCTACTAGTAACTAACCAGTAACTACTCAGAATAGGCCCCTACTAGTAACTAACCAGTAACTACTCAGAAAGGGTCCCTACTAGTAACTAACCAGTAACTACACAGAAAGGGCCCCTACTAGTAACTAACCAGTAACTACACAGAAAGGGCCCCTACTAGTAACTAACCAGTAACTACTCAGAAAGGGTCCCTACTAGTAACTAACCAGTAACTACACAGAAAGGGTCCCTACTAGTAACTAACCAGTAACTACACAGAAAGGGCCCCTACTAGTAACTAACCAGTGAGTACTCAGAAAGGGCCCCTGCTAGTAACTAACCAGTTACTACTCATAAAAGGCCCCTGCTAGTAACTAACCAGTAACTACACAGAAAGGACCCCTACTAGTAACTAACCAGTAACTACACAGAAAGGGCCCCTACTAGTAACTAACCAGTAACTACTCAGAAAGGGCCCCTACTAGTAACTAACCAGTAACTACTCAGAAAGGGTCCCTACTAGTAACTAACCAGTAACTACACAGAAAGGGCCCCTACTAGTAACTAACCAGTGAGTACTCAGAAAGGGCCCCTACTAGTAACTATCCAGTTACTACTCAGAAAAGGCCCCTGCTAGTAACTAACCAGTAACTACACAGATAGGGCCCCTACTAGTAACTAACCAGTGACTACACAGAAAGGGCCCCTACTAGTAACTAACCAGTGACTACACAGAAAGGGTCCCTACTAGTAACTAACCAGTAACTACTCAGAAAGGGCCCCTACATGTAACTAACCAGGAACTACTCAGAAAGGGCCCCTACTAGTAACTAACCAGTGACTACACAGAAAGGACCCCTACTAGTAACTAACCAGTAACTACTCAGAAAGGGCCCCTACTAGTAACTAACCAGGAACTACTCAGAAAGGGCCCCTACTAGTAACTAACCAGTAACTACTCAGAAAGGGCCCCTACTAGTAACTAACCAGTAACTACTCAGAAAGGACCCTACTAGTAGCTAACCAGTGACTACACAGATAGGGCCCCTACTAGTAGCTAACCAGTAACTACACAGAAAGGGCCCCTACTAGTAACTAACCAGTGAGTACTCAGAAAGGGCCCCTGCTAGTAACTATCCAGTTACTACTCAGAAAGGGTCCCTGCTAGTAACTAACCAGTGACTGCTCAGAAAGGGCCCCTGCTAGTAACTAACCAGTAACTACTCAGAAAGGGTCCCTACTAGTAACTAACCAGTAACTACACAGAAAGGGCCCCTACTAGTAACTAACCAGTAACTACTCAGAAAGGGCCCCTACTAGTAACTAACCAGTAACTACACAGAAAGGGCCCCTACTAGTAACTAACCAGTGACTACTCAGAAAGGGCCCCTAATAGAAACTAACCAGTGACTACTCAGAAAGGGCCCCTACTAGTAACTAACCAGTAACTACTCAGAAAGGACCCTACTAGTAGCTAACCAGTGACTACACAGATAGGGCCACTACTAGTAGCTAACCAGTAACTACACAGAAAGGGCCCCTACTAGTAACTAACCAGTGAGTACTCAGAAAGGGCCCCTGCTAGTAACTATCCAGTTACTACTCAGAAAAGGCCCCTGCTAGTAACTAACCAGTAACTACACAGATAGGGTCCCTACTAGTAACTAACCAGTGACTACACAGAAAGGACCCCTACTAGTAACTAACCAGTAACTACTCAGAAAGGGCCCCTACTAGTAACTAACCAGGAACTACTCAGAAAGGGCCCCTACTAGTAACTAACCAGTAACTACTCAGAAAGGGCCCCTACTAGTAACTAACCAGTAACTACTCAGAAAGGACCCTACTAGTAGCTAACCAGTGACTACACAGATAGGGCCCCTACTAGTAGCTAACCAGTAACTACACAGAAAGGGCCCCTACTAGTAACTAACCAGTGAGTACTCAGAAAGGGTCCCTACTAGTAACTAACCAGTAACTACACAGAAAGGGCCCCTACTAGTAACTAACCAGTAACTACTCAGAAAGGGCCCCTACTAGTAACTAACCAGTAACTACTCAGAAAGGGCCCCTACTAGTAACTAACCAGTAACTACTCAGAAAGGACCCTACTAGTAGCTAACCAGTGACTACACAGATAGGGCCCCTACTAGTAGCTAACCAGTAACTACACAGAAAGGGCCCCTACTAGTAACTAACCAGTGAGTACTCAGAAAGGGCCCCTGCTAGTAACTAACCAGTGACTGCTCAGAAAGGGCCCCTGCTAGTAACTAACCAGTAACTACTCAGAAAGGGTCCCTACTAGTAACTAACCAGTAACTACACAGAAAGGGCCCCTACTAGTAACTAACCAGTAACTACTCAGAAAGGGTCCCTACTAGTAACTAACCAGTAACTACACAGAAAGGGCCCCTACTAGTAACTAACCAGTAACTACTCAGAAAGGGCCCCTACTAGTAACTAACCAGTAACTACACAGAAAGGGCCCCTACTAGTAACTAACCAGTGACTACTCAGAAAGGGCCCCTAATAGAAACTAACCAGTGACTACTCAGAAAGGGCCCCTACTAGTAACTAACCAGTAACTACTCAGAAAGGGTCCCTACTAGTAACTAACCAGTAACTACTCAGAAAGGGCCCCTACTAGTAACTAACCAGTAACTACTCAGGAAGGGCCCCTACTAGTAACTAACCAATAACTACACAGAAAGGGCCCCTACTAGTAACTAACCAGTAACTACTCAGAAAGGGCCCCTCTAGTAACTAACCAGTAACTACACAGAAAGGGCCCCTACTAGTAACTAACCAGTTACTACTCAGAAAGGGCCCCTACTAGTAACTAACCAGTGACTACACAGAAAGGGCCCCTACTAGTAACTAACCAGTAACTACACAGAAAGGGCCCCTACTAGTAACTAACCAGTAACTACTCAGAATAGGGCCCCTACTAGTAACTAACCAGTGACTACTCAGAAAGGGCTCCGTGCAGGGCATTTTCGATGCTCTGTCACTGCAGCGTCTCAAAGTAGTTTAATTATTTTGTTATTAAAATTGACTGTCAATCATCCCTCGAGGGGCCCATTCAATTCGGGGCCCTAGGCAGTTGCCTGTGTTGCCTACCCTGTTGCAACGCCTCTGCTTACATTTGATTGGTAGTTGAGGACATACAGTAGCATCATGTGAATTTTTTATGCCTATGAAGATGTTGCTCATCACTCTTCTAATGTCCAAACAGACCAATCAGAAGCTGACCTCATCCATCTCAGTTTGGAGCCCCACCAATCACAGCACAGCCTGGCCTTAGACTCCTCCCACTCTACAGGTGAGGTTGGTTTGATTTTTCCTTCCCTCTGAGGGCATCTCACAGCTGTAAACATCTGTGATGCTGAACAGGAAGTGAGCATCTTCTTCTTTCTTTGTTATTGGCGCGTTAAAACCAACTTGAATAAAAGCAAATCACCACCTACTGTTTGATTTTATTACTTTCACATTCTACACTTAATGTCTACTAATAAGGTTCTAATCTCATAATGTTTGTCAACACGGGTTGGGCCTAACAAACTCTATTGATGTGTCTGAAACCAGGGGGCGGAGCCTCACCTCATAGAGAGCTGACAGGTGAGCTCACATGTCTGTTCAAACACTGTGAAGGTCACTCCGTGTCTCACCACGTTTCTCTCTCTCAGATGGAAACGATTCTCCAGACGTTAACGGTGAATTCTCCTGAAGTTTTGCTTTCTTTCATTTCTTGAAAATCCTTCACTTCAATCTTTTTGATCCTCATTTACTGCAGGAAACGGTCGATTGAGCCTCATGTCAGAGACTCACACAGGTAACACACACACACACACACACACACACACACACACACACACACACACACACACACACGTAACACACACAGCTACACAATATTCTCTGATGATGATATTTTCAGTGATCGACCTTCAGACGGTGATGGCTGACCTTCACACAAACACAGGTGATTAATTAGTACTTAGTGTAAATACCATTAGTCTCATTCCCTTTAAGGGTTTAGTCTCATTCCCTTTAAGGGTTTAGTCTCATTCCCTTTAAGGGTTTAGTCTCATTCCCTTTAAGGGGTTAGTCTCATTCCCTTTAAGGGGTTAGTCTCATTCCCTTTAAGGGGTTAGTCTCATTCCCTTTAAGGGTTTAGTCTCATTCCCTTTAAGGGTTTAGTCTCATTCCCTTTAAGGGGTTAGTCTCATTCCCTTTAAGGGGTTAGTCTCATTCCCTTTAAGGGGTTAGTCTCATTCCCTTTAAGGGTTTAGTCTCATTCCCTTTAAGGGGTTAGTCTCATTCCCTTTAAGGGTTTAGTCTCATTCCCTTTAAGGGGTTAGTTATCCATTCCCTTTAAGGGTTTAGTCTCATTCCTTTAAGGGGTTAGTCTCATTCCCTTTAAGGGGTTAGTCTCATTCCCTTTAAGGGGTTAGTCTCATTCCCTTTAAGGGGTTAGTCTCATTCCCTTTAAGGGGTTAGTCTCATTCCCTTTAAGGGTTTAGTCTCATTCCCTTTAAGGGTTTAGTCTCATTCCCTTTAAGGGTTTAGTCTCATTCCCTTTAAGGGGTTAGTCTCATTCCCTTTAAGGGGTTAGTCTCATTCCCTTTAAGGGGTTAAGTCTCATTCCCTTTAAGGGTTTAGTCTCATTCTCTTTAAGGGTTTAGTCTCATTCCCTTTAAGGGGTTAGTCTCATTCCCTTTAAGGGGTTAAGTCTCATTCCCTTTAAGGGGTTAAGTCTCATTCCCTTTAAGGGTTAAGTCTCATTCTCTTTAAGGGGTTAAGTCTCATTCCCTTTAAGGGGTTAGTCTCATCCCCTTTAAGGGTTAAGTCTCATTCCCTTTAAGGGTTAAGTCTCATTCCCTTTAAGGGTTAAGTCTCATTCCCTTTAAGGGGTTAGTCTCATTCCCTTTAAGGGTTTAGTCTCATTCCCTTAAGGGTTAGTCTCATTCCCTTTAAGGGTTTAGTCTCTTTCCCTTTAAGGGTTTAGTCTCATTCCCTATAAGGGGTTAGTCTCATTCCCTTTAAGGGTTTAGTCTCATTCCCTTTAAGGGGTTAGTCTCATTCCCTTTAAGGGGTTAGTCTCATTCCCTTTAAGGGTTTAGTCTCATTCCCTTTAAGGGGTTAGTCTCATTCCCTTTAAGGGTTTAGTCTCATTCCCTTTAAGGGTTTAGTCTCATTCCCTTTAAGGGGTTAGTCTCATTCCCTTTAAGGGTTTAGTCTCATTCCCTTTAAGGGTTTAGTCTCATTCCCTTTAAGGGTTAAGTCTCATTCCCTTTAAGGGTTTAGTCTCATTCCCTTTAAGGGTTAGTCTCATTCCCTTTAAGGGTTAGTCTCATTCCCTTTAAGGGTTAGTCTCATTCCCTTTAAGGGTTAGTCTCATTCCCTTTAAGGGTTTAGTCTCATTCCCTTTAAGGGTTAGTCTCATTCCCTTTAAGGGTTTAGTCTCATTCCCTTTAAGGGGTTAGTCTCATTCCCTTTAAGGGTTTTAAGTCTCATTCCCTTTAAGGGTTAGTCTCATTCCCTTTAAGGGTTAGTCTTATTCCCTTTAAGGGGTTAGTCTCATTCCCTTTAAGGGTTTAGTCTCATTCCCTTTAAGGGGTTAAGTCTCATTCCCTTTAAGGGGTTAGTCTCATTCCCTTTAAGGGGTTAGTCTCATTCCCTTTAAGGGGTTAGTCTCATTCCCTTTAAGGGGTTAGTCTCATTCCCTTTAAGGGTTAAGTCTCATTCCCTTTAAGGGTTAAGTCTCATTCCCTTTAAGGGGTTAGTCTCATTCCCTTTAAGGGTTTAGTCTCATTCCCTTTAAGGGTTTAGTCTCATTCCCTTTAAGGGTTTAGTCTCATTCCCTATAAGGGGTTAGTCTCATTCCCTTTAAGGGTTTAGTCTCATTCCCTTAAGGTTTAAGTCTCATTCCCTTAAGGGTTAGTCCTCATTCCCTTTAAGGGTTAGTCTCATTCCCTTTAAGGGGTTAGTCCTCATTCCTTTAAGGGGTTAGTCTCATTCCCTTTAAAGGTTTAGTCTCATTCCCTTTAAGGGGTTAGTCTCATTCCCTTTAAGGGTTTAGTCTCATTCCCTTTAAGGGGTTAGTCTCATTCCCTTTAAGGGTGTAGTCTCATTCCCTTTAAGGGTTTAGTCTCTTTCCCTTTAAGGGGTTAGTCTCATTCCCTTTAAGGGTTTAGTCTCATTCCCTTTAAGGGTTAAGTCTCATTCCCTTTAAGGGGTTAGTCTCATTCCCTTTAAGGGTTTAGTCTCATTCCCTTTAAGAGGTTAGTCTCTTTCCCTTTAAGGGGTTAGTCTCATTCCCTTTAAGGGTTTAGTCTCATTCCCTTTAAGGGTTAAGTCTCATTCCCTTTAAGGGGTTAGTCTCATTCCCTTTAAGGGGTTAGTCTTATTCCCTTTAAGGGGTTAGTCTCATTCCCTTTAAGGGGTTAGTCTCATTCCCTTTAAGGGGTTAAGTCTCATTCCCTTTAAGGGTTTAGTCTCATTCCCTTTAAGGGTTTAGTCTCATTTCCCTTTAAGGGTTTAGTCTCATTCCCTTTAAGGGTTTAGTCTCATTCCCTTTAAGGGTTTAGTCTCATTCCCTTTAAGGGTTTAGTCTCATTCCCTTTAAGGGGTTAGTCTCATTCCCTTTAAGGGTTTAGTCTCATTCCCTTTAAGGGTTTAGTCTCATTCCCTTTAAGGGTTTAGTCTCATTCCCTTTAAGGGTTTAGTCTCATTCCCTTTAAGGGTTTAGTCTCATTCCCTTTAAGGGGTTAGTCTCATTCCTTTTAAGGGGTTAGTCTTATTCCTTCTTCAATCCAACGATGCTGATATTGACGATGTTTCCAGGTGGTGTTGACTCAGTGACGCACTCTGACATCACAGGTGAGAATTATTTGTCCAATCATGGATCAATATGAGGCACCTCATTCTGCTTTCTGATTGGTTGCTGCTCTAGGTGTCAGCCATGATGTCACAGGTATGAAGCCACACCCTTTTCCCTGTTCTGAACACAAACGTGTAACAGGACTTCTGTTTTCAGGTATTTACTCACCCACAGACATGGTTACCATGGCAACTGGAACCGTAGCAATGGATACAGGTGTGCTCCAACTAATCACGTTAATCAATACATAATCAATCCTTAATGGATGTAAAATAACACCTGTTTGTTTGCAGCGGCTCCAGCTGTGACGGATCAGACGGCTGGTAAGTTTTTCTGGAGTCAAAGGTCAGAGCCTGTAGGTGTATCTAGTGACCTCAGAGTGGGAGGAGCTTCCATTTAGAGAAAGCTGTTGATCCTCAACATGAGGTTCACCTGCTCAGAGCCCTCCGGGGATCAGTTTTAACATTGTCACAGTCTGAACCTTTAACATCACAATATACCGTAGCTCATTGATGTCTAAAGACATCATTTGATTTAGTAACGTTGACTACCAAAGACGCCTATAGACGTCATTGGCGTTTTTGGGCTGGGGTTGCTAGGAGACATTGTGACAATGCTCTCCTGTGAATATCAGGCTTGTACCATGCAACTGGTGCCATATAGGTGGCAGCAGCGGTGCGCTGGATGAGAGATCACCCGTTATGAGCAGAGCTCAGAGGGAGAGGAAATTAGTTTACGAGACAGAAAATGATGCAACGATAGTTAATACTGAAGTTCTCACCAGCTCACAGCAGCTCACACTTGACCAGAGCATGTGTTGAACTAAGTAGACTATTGAGAGTGTGGTGATGGTGAGAGAAAACGATAAAAAAAAAAAAATGGGGCAAGCGGTGACACTTGGCATGTCTGGGAGGAGGAGGAAGTTACGTGTGTGGAGAATGACGGGGGAGAGACTTGGAGGACAATACAGTAAGAAATCCATTCAACTCTGACATAGATAGTAAAATAATAATAATGTTTCCATCAAAAGCCTGGTCTCAGTGTTGTTTTTATAGTTTTATAGAAGGAAACAATGACGAGGTGTCACTAAAGCAAAAAAAAAATGCATCAAAGTCACTAATAGATTTTTTCAGAAAAAAACTTTTTTCTCAGCTTTTTGTCACAAACTGGTGATTTATGTGAAACTTTCCTCTATTCAACTGATGATTACAGAAGAATGAAACAAGATAGAAACAATAAAGTAGAGTCTAATCTATCAGAGTCTGGGTTCAGATTTCACATAGTCATAGTACAAATAGGTCAGTGAGGGGGGGGTAGCTGTGGCTATGGATACCTGCATACGTAGCGCACCTCATTGACCCGTTCAGATCGGCAGTTGTATTTTAGCTCATATTTATTTTTAGCCATCCCTTTATTTTAGCCCTAAATCTAAAATATTTATTTTTTGTCGGATATGTATTTTTAAAGGTGGAATTTGCCGTGTTAAACATGTTAAAATGAAAACATATATATATTTCAAAAGTGGGATTTGAACCCACATTAGCAGAAGCAGAATCCTTGAGAGCGGCGCCCTAGACCACTCGGCCATATCCTGACACAGTGAACTATGGAAACATTTAACATCTGAAAATGGCTGGCAGTGAATGAGTTAATATAAGCTTGAACTATAATAATAATAATTAAATAGGTTTTATTCTACAGAATCCTTTCAGGGTCACTGTACAAACAAAGATTAAATACATGAACATAAGTGTGTTTTATAGGATGGGTAGGAATGGAAACAGTTTGTCTAGGGTTTTAGAGGAAATGAGGCTATTGAGACATTTATGGTAAGGAGGAACGTTTCCATTGGTTAAAGAATAATGTTTATTAATAAGGAGGAGCTTCGTCTGTTAGCAGAGGGAGGAGCTTCGTCTGTTAGCAGAGGGAGGAGCTTCGTCTGTTAGCGTTGTTTCCAACCATCGTCCAGGACTTGATTACCTCCTACAGAGACTGTTGATGTGGTGCTGACGTGGTTTTTTCTTTCTCTGGGTTCTGCTTGTTCTCCACAGGTTCCATCACAGAACAGTACAACCCATCAGGTCAGGGTCCTGAAGGTGAGCAGCTCCGTCCACTCACTGAATACAAATGTAAATATAAACATACATTTTTGTTCTAATCTTCATCACATCATTAATAAGTGGATCATAGACCTGGTTTTGATGGAGGTCACATGATCAGTACAGACTGTATGAGGGTGGAGCCAACATCAAGTAACTATTACTGACTTCCACCGACACTCAGAGGATGTAATGACGTCTGTAACAGATCTACAGACCTGAGGTTTATTCCATAAAACAGGTTATGTTCAAACTCTGAGTATCTCATTCCTAAACATGAGGTATGTTTATCTCTGAGTATGTTACCATGGTAACATTGTCCATGAACTAAACCTGGTCACTGACAGGTTTTATCAAAGAAACCCTGGGTTTCTACCTGGCTCCGCCCACCTGAACACTTTAATAAACCTTAACACTTTTCTCTGAAACACATTAGTGACATCACACACCACAGACGTGTTCACATCATTACTAATGTTGTGTTGATTTATGTTTTTATTTTTTTTGTGATAACGGTAGTTTTCTTTCTAACATTGTAGATGTAGATCATGTAGACACTGAGAGGTTGATCTACATCAAAACATCTACTGTAGTAAACTACTAAATACAAACCTGTAGATAATATAAAGGAGGAGATGATAATGTAAATTAATACACATTTATGGCTCAACATTGACTTTACATTGTTTAATAATGTAATATATGTGGCTGTATGGATCTCACAGTGTAAAAGTTACTGTGGCATAACGAGTTAAGGCTTCATCCTTAGAAACATAGGGTCGAGGATTTGATCCCAGGATCAGTGTTTTTTTTATGAAATATATTATGACGTATAGATGAATCTGGTGATAATATTACATTAAAATCAATATAAATGATTAGATATGAAGCATCAGTCACTGTGTTTATATCCAGTGTAACAGGAGGACTCTCTATGCAGACATCCTATGATGCTGACACGTCTCCTCAGACACATTTTATTATTATTATTAACTAGGGATGTAACGATTCACTCAACTCCCAATACGGTTTGATTCACGATACTGGGTTCACGATGATTCTCTCACCATTTATTTTACAAAATGGGACTGTAGAAAAATGATGACTGAAAAATATTCCTTTTTTTTAAAAAAAAAAAAAAAAAAAGTCATTTCACTGTATTTACGTCAGATATTTGTTTGGACCAGCAGAGGGCGCTGGTAACCCAGTGGTTGTTTGGCATGCAGCTAATCTAGCAGTGAAGAAGAGATGCTATGCTAGCAGACAGAGCTAATAGAAAAACGTGACTTTTACAGATATTCACGTAATTTTACAGATATTTTTTGGTGCTAAAGGGGTAATGAATCATTTATGAACATGTTTAAGAGTAGAAGGCGGCCAGAAAGAAAGTATTAGCAGATTCCGCCCGCCGCCAACACTTCTGGATAGCGCCCTCTGCTGGTTAAAAAAGTACTGTGAATAAATTTTCACAGCATCGATGTGAATCGTGATACCTATGAATCGATTTTTAACTGCCTTACGATTAATCGTTACATCCATATTATTCACCGCTCGTCATGTCACTGAAGAGATATAGTGATAAAGCGACCAAAAAGTGACTAATTACGGGTGATTTAAACCACTATAGACACTGAAGGTGAGTTCAGTGTGAACACACCTTTAGAACAGGTTCATATTCCTCTATAAACACCAGCTTATTTCACCATCAGAGTGAATAAATCACTCTCTTCCAGGTGGTTTCCATGGTAGTTCATGTAATTGTTGATCCACTGATGATGGTTTTTTATTGCATGCGTGCACGTCAGTAACCCAAGGTTTACATACTCAGGGTTTATTGATCCACTTCATACCAGCTTTAACGAATCAGATACACAGAGTTTACCATGGAGGGTATGTTGACCTAGAGTTTATGGATAGACTCAGAGTTTGTTAAACCTCCTTTATGGAATACACCTCTGATCCACAGACCAGAGGGGTTTTTGATCAAACCCAGCTCAGGGTTAAGTCCAGGTTTAATCTGAGAGTCTGGCTCAGTTAAACCTGGTTCTAACTGGAACAGTGGTTTCATCAAAGAGAAAACACCTTGGTTACCATAGTAACACAGTCCGTGGGTCAAACCTGCTCCTGACCAGGTTTAATCTGCTGAGTCATTCTCATGAAACCACGTCATCATTATTAAAGAAGTTATTTAGTGATGTTTTAAAACAACAAAGATCTACAAAAGGAAAAATGAGTCAAAAAGACTTTTTAAATATCACTTTAATAAAAGGTATTTTAAAAGGAAATTAAACAGAATATGATAAATGTTTTAATGATTTTAAATCCGTACAAATGATGATATAATCATTATTACATGTTTAATGTGTTTAAACCATCAGTAATAATAATATATACATGTGTATCATCACCTCTGTTTACACACGGTATAAATGTGTTTATTTATTGATCAGAGATTAATAATGAGAAATCTGTGGATATACAGAGAGGGAGGGGCTTCAGGGCTAGGGCGGAGCACTAAGGCTCCCAATGACAAAGATACACTATCACTTTAAGAGATGTGTGCACACCTCCCAGGTATTATGTCAATGTTTTTTATTCTATCAATGTTTGTTATGGTATTAGTGTTTATTATGACGGTGTTTATTCTATTATGGGATGTTTAGGTGCAGAAAATGTGGAACTGGAGGATTCCTGCTGACTTTCACATCAAACCTCAGGTCCAAATCCTGCGTTTCCAGTTCCAGTGCGACAACCAATCAGCTTGGTCCGGTAGCACTGGCCCCTCCCACTAGCTCTGGCCCCTGAGCATCATTGGCTGTATTTAATTGTTTTTATTTTTGAGGAACCAATGAGAGTAAAGCTCAGCTGACATCATGGCTGTATTATTTTATATGAATAAAGATTTTTGTTTTGAACATCAGATGAGATTTGGTCTCCTTTTTAAAATGTTTATTAATAATAATATAGAATACGGCTGAAATCAGAGTGATCACGATAAACAAACTGACTTTGTCTGAAGAAACCAAAGTATCTTATTAGTATTTTACTATATACTGTAAATAATATTTAAATAACACTGACATCAGCACACTTTCATTTTTATTGATTCAATCATTTTAACACATGGGTCAAAGGTCATGACCTCACACTGCTGCTGTGCTCACAGCCTGTCACAGGTCAGGGTCCAAATGGGCGGGGCTAAGCGGTGCAGTGACAAAGATTGGCTCTTCCTCTAGGTTAGCCACGCCCACTTCCACAGGTGAGCCAATGAACTGTACCAGCTCTTTCCCTGCACCAATCAGAGAACAGAATGGTTACCACGGCAACCAGCCCCTAAACGCCAAGGACAACCAGGTGTGCAGCTCACCTGTGACATCATTTCCTCTCGGAGCCTCTTCAGTCAGCAGCTGTGACGTCATCAAAGGTCAGAACAACAACAAAACATGAGCCAAACAATCGTTAATGTTGGTTAAAAAGTTAAACCACACACACACACACACACACACACACACACACACACACACACACACACACACACACACACACACACACACACACACACACACACACACACACACACACACACACACACACACACCTGATACTGTTGCTCCAGACAACATTTACTGGTAATATTTATATTAAATTGACAAATGATTGATTGATAAAAGTCAGTGACATCAAAGTGTTTTTTCTCACCGTGTCCAAACAGTCCACATCAAAGTCAGGGCAGCTGAAATACTACACACACACACAGATTATTGATCATGTATTAACATATATAACAATGCAACAGAGGTTGATTATTGATGTGTTATTGATCCTTTATGTTTGGATGATAGAATATTAATACATTTATATTTGTTGTGTTTTATATTTTACATCATATATAACATACTTTATGTTATATATACATTTTCAACAGTTATAAAACAATGCCATAAACTAAGAAGGTCTTCAATGGTTGGGTCGTGACCCCATGTTTAGTTCCCACATTCCTGGTGATCTTAGAGTTATTGATCCTGTTTGTTTCATAAACTATATTATTGTTTTTACCTCCATCAGGAGCAGTGACACGTTTCTATGGTTACATATATAAATATGATATGGGGGGGGGCGTACCTCCATCAGGGGGGAGCAGTCTAAGCTCAGGCTCTGCTTGTTCAGGGCGTTTTGCAGGTTCTCCAAACGATTGTCCATGACATCCACGTGATTGGACAGCTCCGACCTGTGCGCAAACACTGGTCAGTCCCATTGGTTCACACTGCAGCAGGGGGCGGGGCTAACTTACCTCTCAATACAGGCCACTGTTTGACACGGAGGGAGTGGGTCCTCAGCGGGGTCAGATGTCATCAAGGCCAGGGGCGGAGCTAACAGGACAAGCTGAGGTCAGAGATGATGATGATGATGATGATGAAGGTGAGGTTACCTGTGGATGGCTCGTCCAATAGGATGGAGTCTATGAACGTTGTTGGAGAAAAGGGAGTTTCCACAGCAGAGACAGGACACGCCCCCTCAGACGGCTCCTCCTTCATTGATTGGTTCCGTCTGAAGAAAAATCTGATCAATACTAACTGATACTGCTATGTAATGATCAATCACACACTAACTAACCAATCACAGCCTACCGTAGATCCGTCCAATCATCGAGCACATCTTCTGAGGTGGGTGTGGCTACCTCAGTGACATCAGAGATGATTGGTCCAGAGTCTGAGAAAATGTTGGCAGGGCTCTGTGAAAAACAGGAAGTGCTCAGGTCACATGACCTCATGTTTGTCACTATGGGGGCGGAGCTTACCTGCACTGGCTCCAATGAGAGTGGGCGACTGTATTTGGGCAGAGAATGGGTGGAGCTTGAGTCATTGAGCATTAATGGGCTGCAGAGACAAACAACCAATCAAACGCTTGGATTAAAGCAGTAGGCTCCTCCCCAAACCTGGTCCTACAGGTACAGGTGTAAAGAAGCTCCAACAGGTAAACCCCATAGCCCCCTACTGTGTGTGCGTGTTATTACATCTTCCTCTTGACTCCAAGGATTCTGTTTGTTTGGACGAGCGACACAAGAAACTGCAGCAGCTGCAGAGAGAGAGAGAGACCATGTGACGTGCTAACTGTTAAGTGCTAACTGCTAAGTGTTGTTGGTTCTGACCTTGTTGACGACCTTCTGCTGCTGTGTGTGCTTCTGTCTCAGACTGGCCACTTCTCTCCACAAAGCCTCGTTCTCCCTGAAACAAGAATTAGAGCTGAGGAACATCACGGACCAGGTCTGATTCTGGTTCCTGGTCTCACTGTTTCATGGCACTGATCCTGAAGTCGATGGTCTCCTGTTTTCCTTTCATCTGCTGAACGTCGTTGAGGATCTGAGAAATATTCTCTGTGGACACTTTGACCTCCTCCTGACGACTCACCTGGAATAACAGAACCACACGTTACACATTAACGCACACGTCACATGATTCTGGTGGCGATACGCACCATGGTCACTTTCCGTTTGATGTTCTCCAGCAGATGTTCTTCTCCTCGGATGAAGAACGGATGCTGGAACTCGGTGTCGTCTGTCTCTGGTTTCACCAAGCCGCTCTGCTCCATGTGGACCACCTTCCGGAACCCGTCTGAAAGCCAGCAACAGGTGGGTTCTATGTGTTTTGGTAGGGGTGGAGCTTGGCGGTAGGGGCGGATCTTAGCAAGCTACTTACACATGTTGAGCTGTCGGATGAAACTGGCCATGTTGTTGTGTTTGAAGAACTTTGGGAGAACTTCTTTAGAGAACCGACCCTGGTCGTAGACATGGAAACTAGAACCACTCTGACACACGCACACGCACACACACACACACACACACACACACACGCACACACACACACACACACTATTATCCAATCATCTTCTACAATGACTCCATGTTTTTAATGATCAGTGAGTCTGTGTATAGTTGATCAATCACTACTGTGTGTGTGTGTGTGTGTGTGTGTATACAGTGTGAGTACAGATTGTGGGAGGAGTTAGGTTTGTAAAGCCCTGCCCCGCCCCTAACCTTGAAACATAACAGATTTAAATGAAGCTCATTAGTTTGATTAGTTGTTAATGTTGTAAACGTTAAACTTTAGAAACTTCCTGTAGCGCCACCTTTAGGATGACTGAGCTGTTTTACAGCTGCATTAGTAATAATAATAATAATAATAATTAAAATTATTATTACTGCTACTAATGCAGCTGTAAAACAGCTGCATTAGTAGCAGTAATAATTAATATTATTATCATTAAATGTTACACTTTAGATGTTAAATGTTTATTACTAAATAAATCATCTTAGTCAGTTATTTAGTTAGTTAGATAGTGATTTATTAGTTGAATAGTTATTTATTAGTTGAATAGTTATTTATTAGTTGAATAGTTATTTATTAGTTGAATAGTTATTTATTAGTTGAATAGTTATTAATTAGTTAGTTAAATAGTTATTTATTAGTTAGTTAAATAGTTATTTATTAGTTAAATAGGTATTTATTAGTTAGTTAAATAGTTATTAGTTAGTTAAATAGTTATTTATTAGTTAGGTAGATAGTTATTTATTAGTTAGTTAAATAGTTATTTATTAGTTAGTTAGATAGTTATTTATTAGTTAAATAGTTATTTATTAGTTAGTTAGATAGTTATTTATTAGTTAGTTAAATAGTTATTTATTAGTTAGTTAAATAGTTATTTATTAGTTAGTTAGATAGTTATTTATTAGTTAGTTAAATAGTTATTTATTAGTTAAATAGTTATTTATTAGTTAGTTAGATAGTTATTTATTAGTTAGTTAAATAGTTATTTATTAGTTAAATAGTTATTTATTAGTTAGTTAGATAGTTATTTATTAGTTAGTTAAATAGTTATTTATTAGTTAGTTAGATAGTTATTTATTAGTTAGGTAGATAGTTATTTATTAGTTAGTTAGATAGTTATTTATTAGTTAGTTAGATAGTTATTTATTAGTTAGTTAAATAGTTATTTATTAGTTAGTTAGATAGTTATTTATTAGTTAGTTAAATAGTTATTTATTAGTTAGTTAGATAGTTATTTATTAGTTAAATAGTTATTTATTAGTTAGTTAGATAGTTATTTATTAGTTAGTTAAATAGTTATTTATTAGTTAGTTAGATAGTTATTTATTAGTTAGTTAGATAGTTATTTATTAGTTAGTTAAATAGTTATTTATTAGTTAGTTAGATAGTTATTTATTAGTTAGTTAAATAGTTATTTATTAGTTAGTTAGATAGTTATTTATTAGTTAGTTAGTTGTAGGTTACCTGGCTCCATCGGATCAGAGAGTCGGTGTTCGGATCTTCCACTAACATCCACAGTTTGGTGAGAAAAGCAGGAACGTTCACAGCTTCCATCCTGATAACCAGCTAACTAAGCTAACCAGCTAACTAAGCTAACCAGCAAACTAAGCTAACCAGCTAACTAAGCTAACCAGCTGACTAAGCTAACCAGGCTAACGGGGGCAGCACGGACAGTGAAGCGGGTTCAAAACGATTCAAATTTGAAACTGAATGCTAATCCGATCCTACGCTTTAAAAACACCCAAAACAAAACAACAACAATCCGACTGCGTAGTGCCGAGTGCACAGCGTCATGACGTCAGAAGGTGACGTAATGACTTAATCTGGTGCTTCCGGGTCATCTCTAAATTTACACATTATTAAAGAATAATCCGGATTAATTAACTTCACTCAGCTTCGTTCTCCTCTTTAGTTATCTCACTGCATTATTTTATATTATCATTAATGATACACCTTTCTTACATATTTATTTCTTTATTTATTTTAAGTACGTGATAAGTAGGACAAACACATTTCTATTCAATCTCTATTGTTGTTTTTATTAATTTTATTATCTCTATTGTTTTTTATTGTTATTTTTTTATCTCTATAAGCGTTGATGCTACAGCTGGAGGTGCTGTGCTTTAGATTGGATTGAGTAAATTAAACCTGAGATTGTTTATTTATTCTGGTTCTATGGCTGATGCTCCTCTGGGGTTAGAGCAGATGTTGTGTTGATGAGGTGTAGTATTGGTTTTTCATGGGTTAGGCTCTGTGTATGTAGACATTATACAAGTTTCACCTTTTGAAAGGAATTACTGAAATAAATCAACCTTTTCATGATATTCTAATGGTATGAGCAGCACCTGTAAAGTGGAGTGATTCTATTGAACAGTAGAGGGCAGCATTGAGCTTCTTTTAGTGGACAGCCTCCCGGAAACCATTAGAAGAAGAAGAAGCTACTGTGTATCAACAATGGCAAAGGGAGAATGAGTCTAGAGGGAGGCATTATTTAAAGTGTGTAGGGCACTAGACTCCTGTGGACAACTTACCGATCAAATCAAGTTAAAATAACCAGATTAAGACTGGGGCATTGTGGACTAGCTGCATATTTAAATCCAAAAGGCAAACATCCGGATGGATTATGTCAGTGTGGTCAATTTGAGACTATTTCCCATGTTCTATTGGCCTGTAGATGTTATTATGTAGAAAGGGGAACGTTATTTAAAGAACTTTCAACTCTTGGGCTGACAGTGTTTTCAATAAAGTCAATATTTGCACCAAGAACAGAGTGGATTTTAATAGATAAGGCAGTGGTGAGGTATCTCCAATCTACCAACCTCTATTTGAGAATCTAAAATGGAGTGACTCTAAGTGAACAGTAGAGGGCAGCATTACGCTTCTTTTAGTGTACAGCCTGCCGGAAACCATTAGAAGAAGAAGAAGAAGAAGAAGAAGACTGTCCCACGTGTGTCCGTGAAAAACTAGAAGAGGAGAAAAAGATGAAGAAGATCGGATTAAAGAGAGCAAAGGAGGAGGAAGATGAGCAGAAGAAGCAGGTTAGAGTCATATGTCTAACTGTTATAAACGTAACAAAACTCATTCACTCTGTTGATATTTCCAACCTAACAGCGTTTATAATGTTATTTCAGAAATAGTTAGTATTTTAATAGTGTTTATATTATTAATATTACACATATTCAGACTAGAGGAGGTGTCCAATGTTTTCCGCTGATGCTGATTTTAGCCGATCTGAGCACTTTTAAAAACCGAAGGAGCAGCTCAGCAGCAGTATTGAAGCGAGGCAGTCCTTGCTTCCACACAGGTGACCCCTGGTGAATGAAAACACCGACTACCTGTTTACATTCCTTCTACAAACTTTTAACTTATGATTGTTATGTATTTTTTCTCTATTTACTTCATTGTTGTTGCTTTCTTTTACTGACTTGTGTAATTGTTTTAACAACTGTAAACTGTTTGAGTTTTTGAAAAGTGCTTATAGATAAAATGTATTATTATTATTATTATTGATGGTAAAGAGAGATTTCTGAGTGTGAAAAGGACAGTATGAGTTCACACTGTGAAACGGTAAATTTATGAAGTTAATCAATCACTAACCAGGTCCATGATTATTTTATTTAGATATTATTTTATTTACATTTACAAATTAGAAGGAAATGCACAAGATGGACATGTTGATAAGTGAACTAAGTAACGCCATCAGCTGAAACAGTTTCAAAAGTCAGGAAAAAAAAGAATTTTCAGCTTGTGTGTTAGCAGCATTAGCTTTAGCAGCATTAGCTTTAGCAGCATTAGCTTTAGCAGCATTAGCTTTAGCAGCATTAGCTTTAGCAGCATTAGCTTTACCAGCTAACTTGAGGGGTATTCCATAAAGTAGGTTATGTTCAAACTCTGAGTATCTCATTCCTAAACATGAGGTATGTTTATCTCTGAGTATGTTACCATGGTAACATTGTCCATGAACTAAACCTGGTCACTGACAGGTTTTATCAAAGAAACCCTGGGTTTCTACCTGGCTCCGCCCACCTGAACACTTTAATGAACCTTAACACTTTTCTCTGAAACACATTAGTGACATCACACACCACAGACGTGTTCACATCATTACTAATGTTGTGTTGATTTATGTTTTTTTTTGTGATAACTTTAATTTTCTTTCTAACATTGTAGATGTAGATCATTTAGTGAAACACACTGAGAGGTTGATCTACATTAAAACATCTACTGACGTCTGTAGTAAAGTTCACTGAATACAAACCTGTAGATAATATAAAGGAGGAGATGATCATTTAAATTAATACACTTTTAAGGCTTGATTATTGTTTTATATTGTTATACAGTTAAATCTATAGATCATACATCTATGAAGGTATGATGTCACAGTGAATTGTGACGCTGGTCTTGGAAGCGATGGATCGTGGGTTCGGGTCCCACTTCAGTGTTTTTTTATGACGTAGAGATGAATCTGGTGATAATATTACATTAAAATCAATATAAATGATTAGATATGAAGCATCAGTCACTGTGTTTATATCCAGTGTAACAGGAGGACTCTCTATACAGACATCCTATGATGCTGACACGTCTCCTCAGACACATTTTATTATTATTATTCACCACTCGTCACGTCACTGAAGAGATAAAGTGATGAAGTGATCATAAAGTGTTATTAATTACAGGTGATTTAATCACTATAATCACTGAAGACTGAACACACCTTTAGAACAGGATCATATTCATCAAACACTGACTTATTTCACCATCAGGGTGAATAAATCACTATCTTCTGGGTGGTTACCATGGTAGTTTGTGTAATCATTGGTCCATTGATGATGGCTTTTTATCGCTTTTTGTACTCAAAGTTTATTGATCCACTTCATACCAGCTGTAATGAATCAGATACCCAGAGTTTCCCATCGCTGGGTATTAGGGATGTAACGATTAATCGTAAGGCAGTTAAAAATCGATTCATAGGTATCACAGTTGATATCAATTTTCTGAAAATTGAATCGCAGTACTTTTTTTTTTAACCAGCAGAGGGTGCTATCCACAAGTGTAGGCGGTGGGCGGAGTCTGCTAATACTTTCTTTCTGGCCGCCTTCTACTCTTACATATATTAATAAATGATTCATTACCCCTTTAGCACCGAAAGAATATCTGTAATATTACTTGAATATCTGTAAAAGTCACGTTTTTCTATTAGCTCTGTCTGCTAGCATAGCTTCTCTTCTTCACTGCAAGATATCTGCATGTCACTGTGTTACCAGCGCCCTCTGCTGGTTCAAACGAATATGACGTAAATCAGTGTAATCACGGTTGTTTTTTTTTTTAAAGTCCAATTGTTAAGGCACAAAATACATTTTCAGTTGCATTTTTAAAAGAAAAATAACTATTATGCAGTTTTGCATTGTTTATTATAGAACCAGAATTTAAATTAATATTTATTTCATTTGTATTATTCCTTTATTTATTTCATTCAAGATTTATTTTTACTTAAATTGCATTGTTTTGAATTGTTTATCAAGGAATTCTTTTGACAATAAAAATAAAATGAAAATAGTAAAGTATTTTCTAGTTGTTTTCCCAATAAAAAAATTTGTCTACAGTCCCATTTTGTAAAATAAATCGTGAGAGAATCGTATCGTGAACCCAGTATCGTGAATCGAATCGTATCGGGAGTTCAGTGAATCGTTACATCCCTACTGGGTATGTTGACCCAGAGTTTATGGATAGACTCAGTTTGTTAACCCTCCTTTATGGAACACACCTTCGGTCTTTCTGCCTCAGAGACCGATACCACACTTACGCAAAAAATATTTCAAGGAATCAAAGCTTCAATGGGTAAAATAATGTAAATCTCTTCCTACACCGTCAGCCATGGAGAGTTTATCCCTCTGACCTTTGACCTAATGTGGAAGAACCAAACCAGAGCGAGAGTCAAAAAGCTTATTCGGCCTCTGAACTAAAATGAGTTTGACGCCCCTGGTATTCAGTGTCTGATGATTAATTAGTTCATTAATAGTCTGTTTGTGAGCAGGTGCTAACGTTCAACATGAGTCCTGCTGAGGAAGAGGAGGGTGATGAAGATGTCTCAGACAGTGAGGAAAGTGTTTACTCTGGACTGGAGGAGTCGGGGAGCGACTCTGAGGACGAGCCCTCAGCCAATCAGCAGGTAGAGATCAATCATTGGGTAATCAATCATTAGGTCATCAGTCACTGGGTAATCAATCAGCAGGTAGAGATAACCTGCTGGGTCAGGGAGACTAAGGTGTGGACCTCTCTTCTCAGCAGGAGGGGCGTGTCCTTAATGAGGAGGTGGAGCAGCTGGAGGAGCGTGTCCTTAATGAGGAGGAGGCGGAGCAAAGAGAGGATGAGTACGAGAAGGACTCCTCAGATGAAGAGGTGTGTGTTTGTGTGTGTGTGTGCGCTGATAGTTTTGTGTGTGTGTGTGTTGATGGTTGTGTGTGCGCGCGCTAGGGATGTAACGATTAATCGTATGGCAGTTAAAAATCGATTCATAAGCATCACGATTCACATCAATACCGTGAAAATTTAATCGCAGTACTTTTTTAACCAGCAGAAGGCGCTATCCAGAAGTGTGGGCGGCAGGCGGAATCTGTAATACTTTCTTTCTTTTCTTAAACATGTTTATAAATGATTCATTACCCCTTTAGCACCAAAAAATATCTAATATTACGTGAATATCTGTAAAAGTCACGTTTTTCTATTAGCTATGTCTGCTAGCATAGCATCTCTTCTTCACTGCAAGATATCTGCATGTCAACCAACCACTGGGTTACCAGCGCCCTCTGCTGGTCCAAACAAATATCTGACGTAAATCGGTGCAATGTATGTTTTTTTTTTTTTTTTGTAAGTCCAATTGTTAAGGCACAAAATACATTTTTAGTTGCACTTTTAAAAAGAAAAATGACTATTATGCAGTTTTGCATTGTTTACTATAGAACCAGAATTTAAATTAATAGGTTTCTTCTTCATTTGTATTATTTCTTTATTTATTTCATTCAAGATTTATTTTTAGTTCAATTGCATTGTATTTACGTCAGATATTTGTTTAGATCAGCAGAGGGCGCTGGTAACCCAGTGGTCGGTTGGCATGCAGTTATTCCACCAGTGAAGAAGAGAAGCTACGCTAGTGTGCTCAAACAATTGGTCGAGACATCCTCTCCATTCATGATAGTCTGAGAGTTCAATGCCCTGCCCAAACCTCAGGTGATGACTGGCAGCCTTCCCAAAATGGCTGCCAACCTAATACAGACTTTACGATAGATCAGATAGCCGCCAGCTCCATTAGCAGCATCCCTGCTACCATGATTCTAATCATGTAGATTTCTTCCACGTCCTCAATGACAAATAGAGACAGATGACCTTTCAGGAATCAGGAATCCATCGTGTATCCAGCTGGAAACGTTCCATCAGGACACGCAGGCTCTCCACAACCTGTATGTGTGTGCGCTGATGGTTGTGTTGCGTGTGTGTGTGTGTGTGTGTGCAGGACATCAGGAACACGGTGGGGAATGTTCCCATGGACTGGTACAAAGACTTTCCTCACATTGGCTATGACCTGGAGGGGCGGAGGATCTATAAACCAATCAGGAACAAGGACGAGCTGGACCAGTTCCTGGACAAGATGGAGAACCCAGAGTTCTGGTGAGTACTGGAACATATCATGACTCAGCAGTTTGTACTAGCTCAACTGTGTGCGCATGTGTAGGAGAACGGTGTGTGACCAGCAGACAGGTTCTGATGTGGTTCTGTCTGAGGACCAGCTGGAGCTGATCAAACGTCTACAGAGAGGACAGTTTGGAGACGTCAGCTTCAACGAGTACCAGGTGAGCCTCACACACACACACACACACACACACACACACACACACACACACACACACACACACACACACACACACACACACTGTTAAAGTTTAAGTTCAATTTCTTTGCCATTTGCAGTGAAAAAACACATTGGAATATTTGTGCCAAAATACACCAAAATGCACCAGAGACAGCAACAACAAACACCAAAATAGACAAAATAAATGAACACTATGAAGTGTGGTAATAAAAACACACACATAACCTACTTAAAACAATACAACAATAAAACGATACACCGATAAAAGTGCAAGAACAGCCTTCAAAGTTTGTGGGAAGAAGCTGTTAACTCGGCGAGATGTCCTGCATCTCAATGAACGATATCTTCTCCTGGAGGGAAGAAGTTAGAACAACAGGGTGACCAGTACCAGAATAGTTATTGATGATTCTCAGAGCACGATTAAAGAGTCTGTAATCATAGAGATCCTCCAGAACAGAACAGAATCTTAGACAGGGCTCGAGACTGCGACCAAAATGGTCGCATATGCGAGTATTTTTTCAGTGTGTGCGAGTGAAAATTTTATCTGGTCACATTTGTGCGAGTACGTATAGGATGACAATATTTTATACGGAGCAGCTGAACGATCCGTCATGTCCCACAGAGTTCACTTCTCTTTCTCTCTGTCTCTGCGCTGCGGAATTACCGTAAAACGGTGTATAAACGGGCACTGCTAATTGGCTGGTGGAGGTTGACCGAGGAGTTCAGAGTGGAGGCTGGTTTTACTGCAGTGCTGTGGGTGAGGAGACGGTGCACGCTCACGCAACTTGGCTGCGGGTAATGCAATGGTTAATGTACCGAATATAAACATCAATGAGCTCCTTTGGAGTGTGGGCGGTCCGTGAACGGAGTCAGACATAATGAGTCGATCACTGAGTGCACGCTCACATTGAGAGCAGCAGTAAAAATGAAGAACGTGCTGAGCTCAGCAATAGAGCGTACACACTCATCAGAATCATCATGGAGGACCAGAACTGATGGACTATGATACCAGGACAGATGTTCAGCTGTGGTTCTACCAGAGCAGGGGTCTGCAACCTGTGGTTCTGGAGCCTAATGTGGCCCTTTGACTCTTATACAATGGCTCCCTATAGCTTTAAAAACTATTGAAATAATAGTTATTTTTTACAGAGGTTATTAATGATTAATGACAAATAAAATCATGATATAATAATTTATTAAGCTAAAATAAATCAGGTTGTACAATGACTCAGCACATTCCTACAACATCTACAGACCATCAACTTTCCTCCACCTGTGACTAACCTTAAGTTTTAAATCCCTGGTAAGAAACTAAACCAACAAAAACACTATTTCTGGAAGAAAATACAGATTTTAATTGTGTGGGAACAGATTCATTTAACCACCAATGTACAGGTTAAATATGTATGTTTTATGAAATGAGTAATTAGCATGTGTTGATCACATGATCATGTGTTATTATATTCATGTTTCAATTCAAGTACCTTCATAGAGAAGGTCTTTATGGCTCCAGGAGGACTTTAATCCAGGTGAGATGAGGTTAAATGGTTCCTTGTAGAGTAAAGGTTACAGACCCCTGACCAGGGGAAGAGGGTTAGGAGACCCCACTATCAGAGCTGGACCCTCTCAGTTTAATTCATGGGGTGAAACAATGCAGATGATAAGTTGGTTATGTTACTGTTAAATTAATTCATGTACAGCATTTATGTAAAATAATAAAACAGAATAAATGTAACCTGTTGTTATGATTTAATGTTATTTAAAAACATTGGTACGTCTTCTTTTAAAATAATATAAAAACTTTCAGCCACTGCTTGTTGCAGAAAAACTTAATATTGACATGAAAACATTTAGCAAATATATCTTGAGTCATTGTTAATCTTTACTGCATACGAAACTACAGTACGTTAGTTAAGTCAACTATTCATTAGCATGTGTGGCTATGCTGTAGACTACCCCCACCCCCACTCAAAAAAAAGAAAAAAATGCTGCGACCAAATTCTGTGCTGGTGCGACCAACTGAGAAAGTTAGTCGCACCAGTGTCACCACTGGAAATGTTAGTGTAGAGCCATGATAGTTATTAATAAATGCTCTAAGTTTCTGCAGAAAGAACAGACCCTGACGATGTTATTAGTGTTTTTGTTTTATTTCAGGTCATTAGACAAAGTTAAACCCAGAAACTTGCATTTCTCAACAATTTGCACTTGAGAATTATTAATAACAGGCGTGTGAGAGTTATCACCACTAAAATCTAAAAGAAGTTCACATGTTTGAGATGTTTTCTTTACTCCACTGAACAACATTTTAAACTTCTGCTCTATAAGATCAATCATCATTCTCAGTAATGATGACATCAGCATATTTGATGATCAAACTGGAGTCAGAAGAAGAAGTGTATAAAGTAAAAAACAAAGGACTTAAAATGTCCCCTGAGGAGATGCAGGACTCATAAACACTTATATATTTTTACTCTATGATCTACCAGTTAAAAAGATAAACATCCACTTACACATAACGTCACTCAGACCAACAGATGGAAGTTAATCAACCAGTTTACCTCAGACAAGAGAATAAAATGCATTAAATACTGTAATCAATGAACAACATTCTAGTTTAGCATTGTCTAAATGTTCAAAGTAAAGGAGATCAAATCCTCAAAGCTCCTGTTTTTTATACATAAACTGTAACAGATCAACACACACAAGGATCTGGTTCTTAATGAAGTCCAGTAGAAGCTGCTCAACAGTCTTCATCAGAACAGACGTGAGGGTCACAGGACGTCACTAGAGATTTCTTAGGAACCAGAATAATGGTGGACTTTGTAAATCTGTCTGGGACAAGTTGTAGATATATGTTAAAACAGGGACAAGTTGTAGATATATGTTAAAACAGGGACAAGTTGTAGATATATGTTAAAACAGGGACAAGTTGTAGATATATGTTAAAACAGGGACAAGTTATAGATATATGTTAAAACAGGGACAAGTTGTAGATATATGTTAAAACAGGGACAAGTTGTAGATATATGTTAAAACAGGGACAAGTTGTAGATATATGTTAAAACAGGGACAGTAGACGAGGAGGGATGTAGTCTGGATCTGGGAACTGGACAAGACACACTGAACTTCCTGCTGCGTCATCATAAAAGCACCCTGCTCAATGCATTCTGGGAAGACGAGGGATCAACAGATTCAAAGCGACAGTAAAAGTTGTTGAGCTCATTAAGCAGAGCTTTGTTAACAGGAACAGTTCTTCCTGTACTTGGTTTCCAGGACGTAATGTTTTTTATTCCTTTCCACATGCGTTGAAGGTCGTCCTCTTCAAAGTAGCGCTCTAACGGTCCCCATAGGAACGTTTTTTATTGAGCGTAACAGGACAGGAACCGCATCATCAGATGGAAACACTAATGATCGCTCGTGTATTTTCAATGTTACGTCAGAGTTCATCTATGGATTGACTGCAGTGTTCTTTAGGTTCTTTTGGTGGAAACACAGCAGTCAATGTAAAAGTTTATGTAACAGCGTCACAGAATTCATCCACATTGTCAGACTGGAAAACGAACCAGTCATTGGCATCAAAGCAGCCCTGGAGCTTAATATCAGCCTCTTCAGACCAGCACTGAACCATGTGAGAAGTTGTTTTGTTGTCTTCTCCTCTGTGTATGAGAAGTTAGCAGGAGATCAGACTTCATAAAGCAGGTCTGAGACAGGACGTGTTTATGTTTCTGTAACTGATCCAGAATATGTTCAGCTCTAGTTTGCTGAGTCACATGTTGATAGTAGACATTTATTAAAGCTACTATAATCACAGCGTTGGGATCAACACTCTCACATATGAGCAGGTCATTTAAACTGTACATAATGTAATTACAAAGACCTCCTGCTGAAGATCAAAGGGTGACATCTTAAAACAAGGCATTCCTAAATTGCAGTACATGTTTGATTAAAAATAGAATTGTCCATAGACCAGCATTGATGAATTATAAAACACACACAGGAACAGCCCGCCTCGCTTTCCCCGCCGTCGGCTGCAGGCTGCCTGCGCGGCAGAGACGCCCAGCCTTCTCCCTCTGTTCACGGCCACTGTAGTGGTTTAACGCCGCTCGCCGCTTCCTCAGGTTAAGCTTTCTATAAAGTTTCTACGCCTCAGATCATTTAACACTTGTAACAGCTCACACACTTTGTCCAGAGGTGTCTGACCATCGTATTTCACTGTGTGTGTGTGTGTGTGTGTGTGTGTGTGTGTGTGTGTGTGTGTGTGTGTGTGTGTGTGTGTGTGTGTGTGTGTGTGTGTGTGTGTGTGTGTGTGTGGTGTGTGTGTGTGTGTGTGTGTGTGTGTGTGTGTGTGTGTGTGTGTGTGTGTGTGTGTGTGTGTGGTGTCAGCCCTCCGTAGAGTTCTTCAGCAGAGAGGTGATGATCCATCCTGTGACCAACAGACCATCTGATAAACGGAGCTTCATCCCTTCACTCACTGAGAAGGACAAGGTTAGTGATGATGGTTGACCTCTGACCCTGCACATGCTTTCACACACACTGACTCTCTGACTCCTCCCCCTCAGGTGTCTAAGATGGTCCATGCTATAAAGATGGGCTGGATCAAACCCCGGCGGGTGGAGGACGACAGCAGGGGGCGGTACTACGATCTGTGGACCAATGAGGACTCTTCTTCTATCCTCAACAAACACAGGATGCACCTTCCTGCTCCTAAGCTCCGCCTCCCAGGACATGAAGAGTCCTACAATCCCCCTCCAGAATATCTGCTGACTGAGGAGGAGGTCAGGGACGTGTGTGTGTGTTCCCCTACAAAGGGCGCTGTTACAGTGTGTGTCCTTCCTACAGAGGGCGCTATGGGAGCAGCAGGATCCCTCAGACAGGAAGTTACCTTTCGTTCCCACCAAGTTCTCCAGCCTCCGTCACGTTCCGGCTTTTTCTCGTTTCATTCACGAACGTTTTGAGCGCTGCCTCGACCTCTACCTGTGTCCTAGACAGAGGAAACTACGGGTCTGTACCTGTTTGTCTGTACCTGTCTGTAGCTCACCTCTAACTCACCTGTCTGTACTTCTTCAGGTCAACGTCAACCCTGAGGATTTGATCCCTAAACTACCAAAACCAAGAGACCTGCTGCCATTCCCCACCACACAGTCCCTGGTACACACACACACACACACACACACACACACACACAGATAGATGTTCTGTGCACGTCTGTCCTCTGATCACATGAATCCAGAATGTGGATAGATTAAACTCCCCCCCCCCCCCCCCCCCCCCACACCACCACTGTGTTAAAATGGTTATTATTATTATAACAGTAAGTAAACAGTGTGTGTGTGTGTGTGTGCAGGTGTACAGAGGTCACAGTGGGTTGGTCCGGTCCATCAGTGTCAGTCCCAGTGGTCAGTGGTTAGCCTCAGGTAACTCCTCCTCCTCCATAGTTCCTGTCAGTAGCTACTGACCGTGATGAATGTCAGTTATTCTTTGTTGACAGGAAGTGACGACGGCTCCGTCAGGTTCTGGGAGGTGTGTTCAGCTCGTTGTGTTAGGACGGTTCAGACGGGTGGAGCTGTGAAGAGTGTAGCCTGGAACCCTAACCCCGCCTTCTGCCTATTGGCTGTAGCTCTGTCAGTACCTGTGTACCTCACCTGTCTGTTACTCACCTGTCTGTTACTCACCTGTCTGTTACTCACCTGTCTGTTACTCAGGGACTCGGTGGTCCTGATCCTGGCACCCTCATTGGCTGATGGTCATGTGACTTCATCGTCAGAGAGACTTCTAAAGTCTCAGCAGGAGGCGGAGCCATCAGAGGGGGTGAGCTGTAATTGGGTGGAGACTAAGGGGGAGGAGCTAAACCAGTGGATCCGACTGAAGATTGGTCATCCAAAGGTAAGTAGGCGTGGTCAGACCCTGCGTGCTGACTCAGCACTAACAGCCTGTGGCCCTCAGGTGGTCCACCAGGTGACGTGGCACTCTAAGGGCGACTATCTGGCCTCAGTGATGCCCGACCACTCCAGCCACCTGCAGGTTCTGATCCACCAGCTGAGCCGGAGGCGGAGCCAGAACCCGTTCAGCAGGAACAAAGGGCTGGTCCAGAACGTATCCTTCCACCCTCTGAGGCCCTACTTCTTTGTCGCCACGCAACGCTCGGTGCGCGTCTACAACCTCCTCAAACAGCAGCTCACCAAGAAGCTGCAGGCCAACGCCAAGTGGGTCTCCAGCATGGCCGTGCACCCCACAGGTAGGTCACCTGACTGAGAAGGGGTGGAGCCTGACTGTATGCCACAGGGCAGAGCTTCACCTGTGTGTGTCTGCAGGGGATCATGTGATCTGTGGCAGTTATGACTGTAGACTGAGTTGGTTCGACCTCGACCTCTCAACCAAACCCTACAGGATGCTACGGTCTGTACCTCACCTGTACCTGTCTGTACCTCACCTGTCTGTACCTCACCTGTACCTGTCTGTACCTCACCTGTCTGTACCTCACCTGTACCTGTCTGTACCTCACCTGTCTGTACCTCACCTGTACCTGTCTGTACCTCACCTGTCTGTACCTCACCTGTACCTGTCTGTACCTCACCTGTCTGTACCTCACCTGTCTGTACCTCACCTGTACCTGTCTGTACCTCACCTGTCTGTACCTCACCTGTACCTGTCTGTACCTCACCTGTCTGTACCTCACCTGTCTGTACCTCACCTGTACCTGTCTGTACCTCACCTGTCTGTACCTCACCTGTCTGTACCTCGTCTGTCTGTACCTCGTCTGTCTGTACCTCGTCTGTCTGTACCTGTCCGTACCTCACCTGTCTCTGTAGACACCATAAGAAGGCGGTGAGGGGCGTGGCTTATCACCGTGGTTACCCTCTGTTTGCTTCAGCGTCTGACGATGGTTCAGTGATCGTCTGTCATGGAACCGTTTACAGGTAAACCACATAAAATACTGTTAATAATCAGAGTTATTAATTAACGTGTGTGTGTTCCAGTGACCTTCTCCAGAACCCTCTCATCGTTCCAGTCAAAGTTCTCAGAGGTCATGTGATCACTCAGGATCTTGGTGTTTTGGACGTTACGTTCCATCCATCACAGCCCTGGTTGTTCTCCTCTGGAGCAGACGGAACCGTACGCCTCTACACATAGACAGCGACACATAGACAGCTACACATAGACAGCTACACATAGACAGCTACACATAGACAGCTACACATAGACAGCTACACATAGACAGCGACACATAGACAGCGACACATAGACAGCGACACATAGACAGCGACACATAGACAGCGACACATAGACAGCGACACATAGACAGCGACACATAGACAGCGACACATAGACAGCGACACATAGACAGCGACACATAGACAGGCGACTACATAGACAGCGACACATAGACCAGCGGCCCTGGACAGCACACATAGACAGCGACACAATAGACAGCGACACATAGACCGCGGACACCTAGACAGGGACACATAGACAGGGACACATAGGCCCCGGGACACATAGACAGGGACACATAGACAGGGAAACATAGACCGCGGACACATAGACAGGGACACATAGACTGTTGTTAATGTAAACCAAACCACCTTCACACTGTAGTTTGATGATAAGCCAACCATGTTTACTGTAAACAGGATAGGTTTGTTTGTATTACATGGAAATGTGACGAATAAAATGTGGTTGTGGCACACAATAAATAGATTTGACAAAATGAGTATGATTTCACTTCCAGCAACACACACATTACACACATTACACACCACCACTAAATGCTCAAACATTACACACACCATGGGTGTAAAAAAGTGAAAATGGTTCAACACAAACATCACATCACCATAATGTTAAAATATAAAACGCATAAACACACACACACACACACACACTAGTTTGTTGCATCATTTAAACAGTGTGTTTGTGTATTGTTATCTTTAACGTGATTGTGTGTGTTCACCTACACACAACTGTGATTGGCTGCAGGTCTGTTATGATAATGTAGTCTCTGCTAATCTGTCCTATCTATGTTTACAGATCTATGACTGTCCTAATACTCCCTCCTATCTACTTTCCTATCCACATTAGTGTTTAAGTGGAAGCAATGATAAGGAGCGTTCCAATAGAAAAACCACTTGATGTTTTATTGAACATATTTCATTAACCTAGGAACGCTTTGTGTGGTTCTACATGTGTATGTCTACAGTGTTATGTAGATCTATATCTGGCAATAATGGCACTATAATAAAATACTACTTATTTAGTATTAATGTTGATTAGTGAGTAGAAGGTGAGTGTGAGCATCCATTCTCACTGTGAAGTTCTTTTAGTTTTACTTTAGTTCCTCGTAGCCATGGTAACCTCTTTTCCTTTGAAGTGGTAGAGATGAGCTTTTAGTTCATTTTAGGAAATGTGGAGTTTTATCACCACGGCAGACGTCACTAATATTATTATTACGTAACTAAATAACCTGATGTCCTTTCCTTAAACCTGTGACGTCATCCACAGGGTTAAGGAAAAGTGGATAATAAAGGAGATAGGAGGGAATATTCAGACGCAGCCATAGACTGTCTAAATATTCCTCCTATCTCCTTTCCTATCCACTTTTCCTTAACCGTGTGGATGACGTCACAGGGTTATGGAAAGGTGTTAGGAAAAGGTGATCACGTTTGTTCCGACAATCAGACGCACTTCCACTAGGTGACGTAATAATAATAACAATAATAAAGTTAGTGACGTCTGTCGTGGTGAAAAAACTCCACATTTCCTAAAATGAACTAAAAGCTAATATTTAACACTTTCCACTGATATAAAGTCATAAATCACAGGTTTGAATGTAAATCAAAGGAAAAGAGGTTACCATGGCTACGAGGAACTAAAGATAAACTAAAGAACGTCACATAGAGAATAGTTGTTCACACTCACCTTCTACTCATTAATATTAATTATGATTAATAAAACATCATGTGGATAAAAATGTCTCTGATCATTTTTCTAGAAGCACAGAGTGTCTGTTTAATGTCAGTTATAATCTGATTATATGTCTACATATAATCATATATGGGTTTTAGATGATTTATTTAAAGTTGTTCATATTATTGCATTAATAACTTACATGATACATAATTTATTGTTACTTATCGATCATGAGTTTCCGTGAATTGTGGGTCATCATTAAGTGGTCTCCTTTGGTAAAGGATGTATCAGTGTTTCCTAGGCTAAAGGAGGTTATAAAGGAAGCATTGAGTCTCTTTTCCTGAGCTTAAAGAGAACTTGGACACTCTTTATCATGGCTGCCACCTAAACACTTCTGGGCTGAAGGAACAGTGGATAGGAAAGGAGATAGGAAAGGAGATAGGAGGGACTATTCGGACACAGCCACAGTGTGTGCTTCTATGTTTGTGCTCTTTTAACTCCCACCTCAGCGCTCCCGCTCTTATTCTGAAAGTTCCCGTCCTGATGAAGGCATTTCCGGTCTCACTCTCACGTGACTATGAAGCGCTTTTTTTTTAAAAACAAAATCTTTATTAAAGACACAAACAAACATGGCGCTCGTTCACAGACTGTAAAGTGTTCTCTGTGATTCCATGAGTGACAAACAATAAATGAGTGATTAAAGACACAAAGATCATAGAAATATGATCAGTAGATCAGAGATGCACAACGGAGTGACTCCAGCCATAGGAGACTGTGTCTACACCTCCTGTTACTGGTAAATATATATTTATACATACACTGTGTGTGTGTGTGTGTGTGTGTGTGTGTGTGTGTGTGTGTGTGTGTGTGTGTGTGTGTGTGTGTGTGTGTGTGTGTGTGTGTGTGTGTGTGTGTGCGTGCGTGCATAGATCTATGTGTGCTAGTGTGTTCTTCTTATTCCTCAGTGAGGAGAACGTTTGGAAATTGTGTGACTTTGTGAGACGTGAACAAACAGCACCGTTGGATCAGTTGGACGTGGTGTTTATATCTAATGAGAACCGAACGGTGAGAACGTTGGAGAACGTTGAGAACCTCCGTTTGATAAAGCTCATGGTTCTTTATGTTCTGCAGGTTCCTCTGTGGGAGCAGAAATCAGGGCAAGGAGAAGAGCCAGTGATTTGGGTCGGTCACATCTCTAAAACCTGGGTTCTTGTGTTGGTTCTGTGCTGACATCATTGGTTCTGATTGGTTTAGGACTACCACGTGGTTCTCCTGCAAACGGTTCCTCAGTCTGGATATCTGATCTATGATTTGGACTCTGAGCTGCCGTTCCCCTGTCACGCAAACATCTACATCCACAAAGCTCTGCGGTCGGACCAGAACCTCAAACCACAGTACCACAGGTAGAACCACCACAGGTAGAACCACCACGTTAGAACCACCACAGGTAGAACCACTACAGATAGAACCACCACGTTAGAACCACCACAGGTAGAACCACTACAGATAGAACCACCACAGGTAGAACCACGACTGTCACAGCTGGTGCGTCCTCCCCCTCCCCCTCCCCCCTCTCACCTAACACACCTGATTCCCATCAGTAATCAGGTGCAGAGGGAGGAGGAGCTTATAAAAAGCTGAGAGGAGGAACATCATCAGACCATCAGCAGATATGTGGAGAGTTCTTCTGCGCCCCACTTTTTCACATCTTCAGAATCAGAATCAGAATCAGCTTTATTGACCAGGTACAGTTTAGAACAATACGAGGAATTTGACTTGGTAGTTGCAGTGAAAGAAGACACATCAACACACCGGAGCAGCCATTTGTGGCGCCCACATATTTAGGTGAAAAAGGGATCAACAACAGGAGGAGAGGAGGGGTGAGGGGGAAAAAACTGCCAGTTTGAAACTGATTTCCCTAAACAGAGAAAACAGTGTGAAACCAGGAAAAAAACTGCCTCTGCAAACATAAATGTAAGCATGACACAGTCAAACAACTCGAGACAAGGCATGTAGGAAGGGTTGGGTGGGAGGTCGGCTGGGGGAGGGGGTCAGGTGGGAAGAACAACAGGAGTCCAGCCGTTTGGGGACATGGGCGTGCTGCCAGTCGGCGCTGCAACCACGCCTCCATGCAGCTGCGGTTGGGAGGTGGGGAAAGATGGCCGACGAGGCATTTGAAGTTGAAGACCTGTAGCTGCGTTACTGACAACCAGATGACGTGTGGAAAAGTTCAGCATCAACAGTTCCAGGAGGAATGTAGGGAAGGAGCGGGGGGAGGGAGTGGGGGGTAAGAGCCGCCGTCTGCAGAAACTTCCTGGTGATAAGAGTTGAGACAACCTTGGCTTTAGCCTTGGCTTTAGCCTTGGCTTTAGCCTTGGCAGCTGAGGAGCCGAAAGGGAGATAAGCAATGTGATTTGATACAGGCTATGTTAATTTCCAATAGCCTTCTGTCCTGGGTCTCTCTGCTGTAATCCAATGAATGGCCTAGTTTCCACTTCCAAGCTGGGTCTCTAACTTCTCCCAGTTGTTATCCATAACGCGTAGACGATCCAAAAGCAGCTCTTGCTTGCTTTTGATATCGATCAACACATGAGTCTGAGTGTTCAGAGCCCTGCTACATCCTTCAGAAATCACTGGCAGCTTTTCCAAAACAGTCACCAGCGTAGTACGGACTTTATGATAGATTAGGAAGCCACCAGCTCCGATCAGCAGCATGCCTACTATCATTATTCCAATCATGTAGATGTCCTCCACGTCTTCCACGGAAAGGATGGACAGACACACAACTCGCCACTTGTTCCAAGGGTCAAGTGTGTATCCAGCCGCAAACGTCCCGCTTGGACATGCGGGTTCACCACCCCTGGTTCTTTTTGTCAAAGAAATCTGATCGATAGCACTGAGAGACCAACTAATTAATTCCATTATTCCAGTTTTGGATGAGTTACAGAGAGAGACTGTTGTTAGTTTCACAAGACCTGACAAAGCAGCAGCTGGGAGAGAGATAAGAAGGAAGGGAGGGAGAAACAGAGAGTGCGACTGACCTCGTCGAGAGAAGCAAGTTTGTTATTTTAGTTTGAGCTGGAGATTTCTGCTAGTCCTAGTGGACGCTAGGTGGACCATGGGTGGATGCTAGGTGGACCATGGGTGGACCATGGGTGGATGCTAGGTGGACCATGGGTGGACCATGGGTGGATGCTAGGTGGACCATGGGTGGATGGCCATGGATAGGGTTAGCTCAGTATCCACCCTACTTTTGTTCAGTTTGGTCAGGACCTCCAGTACCTTTTAGTTTATGTTGCTACTTTTAAGATTTTTGTTAATACTTTTGATAATCATTCTTTCTGTGTATGACGTCCTGTTTAAGTTGCGACCCCTCGAGTTTGGGTATGACATCCTGGAGGGGGCCATAACAACCACAGGTAGAACCACCATAGGTAGAACCCAGAACCTTTAGAGAGAATAAAATAACGTGTAATTTATTATAAATGTCTGTTTGATAAAGTTCAGTGAACCAATGAGTGACTGAGTGACATCATCACTGTGTGAATGACTTCACTGTCTTTTACAGGAAGTTACGTGTGATCCCAGCGAACGACTTCCTGTCCCGGTTCTCCTCGGATCGTTCTCACATGAAGAACTCTGATGGGACCTGGAAGATGCCCCCCCACCCTACCCTCCCATCAGCACTGCAGGTTTCTGACCAATCTCAGCTCTTCTGATTGATGTCAGCGTTGTGTGTTTGATGATGTCATTGTTCTTTGATGATGTCAGAGTGTCAGACCAACCTGGAGGACTTCATCAGTGTGAGTCCCTTTGTGGGATGGGGTGTTGTTTACAGCCTACAGAGCTTCACCCACAGGTACTCACCAAGCCCCGCCTCCTCTTCAGCAGGCCCTGCCCATCCTTAATGTGTAAAGGCTTATATTTGTTATTGTGTGTACATGTGCACAGAGCAGCCCGACAGCATGATGCTGCTCCCACCGTGCTTCACTTTTTAATAAAGGTCACATGACCACATTAATGGGAACTTGTCCGTCCTTCAGACTCTTTATTCATTAATATTTTATATGAATATTTATTATACCATTGTTAGTCTTTGAAACACACAAGTCATGTTAGCTTTAGCAATTATTGCCAGTTACAATTATATTGGTTCTTTGTGACGCATAACGGTTTGTGTGTGGTGGTCTGACGTCACAATAGAGGCGGAGTCTAGTGCACGCTCCTGAGCGCGGTCCCGCCGCTCTGTTGTTGTGGAGCGGAGCTAACAGCTAACGGATAACAGCTAACGGATAACAGCTAACGGATAACGGCTCCGGTGGTTCGGACGGCTCGGGTTGAAGCTTCGGTTCTGTTCGGAAACAGGAAGGGCTCGTGCTCGATTTATTCATCTGGGAACGAGGATGTTCAGCGGAGCGCGCACGGAGCCGCGGGAGCGCGCTGAGCTCTTCCTTTGTCTCTGATGCTAAGCTAACGGCTAACCCGTCAGGATGCGTCACCTCCGGGCAGCTCACCTGCTGCTGCTGCTGCTCACAGGTGAGCAACACTATGACGTCATCCACAGGTGAAGCCTGACCGTGATGTCACGTTTACCTGTGGTTTTCGTCCTGATTGGACGGTCAGGTCACGTGTAGGAAGGTCGGTCAAATGTCAGTCAGTGTCGGAACTAACTGAGATATTAGGGCTGTAACGATACACAAAAATCACGGTTCGATACGTACCTCGGTTTTGAGGTCACGGTTCGGTTCATTTTCAGTACAGTTTGGAACAAAATGCAAAACATAAATTTGCTTGTTGTTTATTCAAACTTTAGTAAACAACAATGTATTAACATTATACAGAATATGAAAATAAAGTTAAAAATACTATACTGTTGTAAAGAGCTGCCTGGTAATAATAATATTCTCAAACAAAAACTACATAAATTATAACAAAATCATCTCTTCACAGCTTATTAACAGCTTTTATCTGCTGATATAAAAACTCTGATGACAGTTGTTACAGTTTTGATCAGATCTGAATGATTAGGAGAGGCTGTTTAAATGCTGAGTCAGCTGTGTTTACATTAAAGACGTTTTCTTTTTATCACAGTGATGTTCACACTCAGGTGGTGACGTTTCTCCGTTACAGTATTTCACCTGAAGCTGAAGTGTTCCTAAGCAGGAGACTTTAGCGACAGGGGGAGGGGCCTCCAGCTCTGGTTCTAGCTAGCGTTAGCCATGACGTACACGGGCTGCACATGTAGCTGCAGGTGGAAGTAAACTCACCTGTGCACAACCCTGTACCTGAACCCAACGTCCTGTACCCAAACGTTTAATACAAATACATGTATTGTTACACCCTTACTGTAAATATCATTATTATATATAAATATATATTAATGTATTATCAGAGATGCAACCAACGCTTATTTTGTAGTAGACTAATCTATCAATCTTATTTTTTTGATCAGTCGACTAATCACGATTATTGTTTTGTTATGAAGCACATATTTTAACCCACCTGTGAAAGTGACCCTGTGACAGGAAATAAAACAATGCATTTATAATAGTTGTATTTTCAACATGAACAATTGTGAACACAAACAATAAAATAAAAACATTAAATTACAAAGTGCATGTGGTCTTGAACAACTACGCATAATGGAAAAAAATTGTAAAAACAAAGTAATAAAATATGTTGCTCACTTACAGATTCTGTCCAATGTTCATGGTAAGAACTTTACTTTTGCTTCAGTGACACCTCAAACATCTGAACATTGGTTTCCTTCTATAAAACTACAAAAACAACACTGAGACTGAGCTTTTGATGGCAAAATTATTACCACTTTGTTATCTTCTCTACACACACAACTTCCTCCTATTCCCGACACGCTGAGTCTCACCGTTTGCCCCGGGTTGTTGATCGTTTCTTCTCACACTCAATAGTCCACTTAGGTCCACACATGCTCTGCTGGAGCGTACGCTGCTGTGAGCTGGTGGGAACTTCACAATCTCTCTTCTCAGCACCATTTTATCCCTCGTCCCTGGTTTCTCCCTCCCCTCTGATGGTGTTCATCATGGCTAATCTCTCATCCAAAGGTGCGCTGCTGCCACCTACATGGCACCAGTTGGTCACTACATCATAGTACAAGGCTGATATTCATGTGAGAGGTCCGTAACAGTGTCTCCTAGCAACCGCCCTTGAAAAACACAATTGACGTAAAAATACGTCATTTCAAATCCAAACGCAAGCTGCTAACCCTAACCCTGCTAATATTTACGTCAATGGCAGCGAGTGAGTTACGACAAAATCACATCAAGATTGTAATTTACCATCAAAATGAATGTCTTTTTTTTCCCAGGATGCATTGCTGCCTCTCAGAAGATGGACAATGTTTACGTTTCAGAGCTGACCAATGGTAACGCTCCCTCTGTGCGTGTGTGTGTTTGTGTATAATCACTGTTGTGTGTGCGTTAGGGATGTAACGATTCACTCAACTCCCGATACGATTCGATTCACGATTCTGGGTTCACGATACGATTTTCTCATGATTTATTTTACAAAATGGGACTGTTGACAAATGACTGAAAAATATTCCTTTATTTTTTTGGGGAAAATACTGTATTATTTTCCTTTTATTTTCATTGTCAAAAGAATCCCTTGATAAACTATGCAAAATGATGCAATTTAACTAAAAATAAATCTTGAATGAAATAAATAAAGGAATAATACAAATGAAGAAGCCTATTAATTTAAATTCTGGTTCTATAATAAACAATTCAAAACTACATAATAGTTCTTTTTCTTTTTAAAAGTGCAACTGAAAATGTATTTTGTGCCTTAACCAATTGGACTTTAAAAAAACAAACAAAAAAAAAACATTCATTTTACTGTATTTACGTCAGATATTTGTTTAGACCAGCAGAGGGCGCTGGTAACCCAGTAGTCGGTTGGCATGCAGTTATTCCACCAGTGAAGAAGAGAAGCTATGCTAGCAGACAGAGCTAATAGAAAACATGACTTTTACAGATATTCACGTAATATTACAGATATTCTTTCGGTGCTAAAGGAGTAAAGAATCATTTATGAACATGTTAACAGTAAATGGCGGCAAGAAAGAAAATAGTAGCAGATTCAATTTTCAGAGCATTGATGTGAACCGTGGGTACCTATGAATCGGTTTTTAACTGCCTTACGATTAATCGTTACATCCCTAGTGTGAGTGCATGTGTGTGTGTTTCTAATCACGTGTGTGTGCGTGTGTGTTTTTATAATCACTATAGTGTGTGTGTGTGTTTATAATCATTACTGTGCGTGTGTTTGTTTATAGTCAGTAGTGTGTGTATGCGTGTGTGTGTATAATAACTAGTGTGTGTTTGTTTGTTTATAATCACTAGTGTGTGTGTGCGTGCATGCGTGTGTGTGTATAATAACTAGTGTGTGTGTGTTTGTTTATAATCACTAGTGTGTGTGCGTGTACGTGTGTGTGTGTAATAACTTGTGTTTCTAATCACTAATGTGTGTGTGCTCATAATCATTACTGTGTGTGTGTGTGTGTGTGTTTGTTTGTTTTATAATCCACTAGTCAAAGTCAGCTTTATTGTCAATTCCTTTGCACAAACATACAAGGGAATCGAGAAGACGTTTTTCACTTCCCCACGGTGAACAGATAAAGTGCTCAGGCACAACAGAAAAGACATTCCTATACTAAAGGTAGACATACAATTTATACAACAGATAAAACTTGTTTATATAAACACTAGTGTGTGTGTGTGTGCTCATAATCATTACTGTCTGTGTGTGTGTATGTTTGTTTATAATCACTAGTGTGTGTTGTGTGCGTGCATGTGTGTGTGTATAATAACTAGTGTGTGTGTGGTTTCTAATCAGCGTGTGGGGGCGTGGCTGAGGTCCTGAGGGCTTCCTCTGGGGTGGTCTCCAGCCCTGGGTGGCCGTTCCAGTATCCAAACACAGTGAACTGTTAGCTGGACCATCAGAGCAAGGCCTGGAGACTCCATCACTATTAGGTTCATACTTCAGACACACAGGCTCTCCACCTACCTGTATAATGTGATCTGATTGGATGTGTTCTCTGTGCATCATGTGCAGCTTCCAGGACTTTGATCTCCAGGGTTCTCAGCGCTGCTCCTCAGACTGGATGTCTCTCACTAGTTACCATGGTGATGACGGACTGAGGGTTTGTGGCTCTGCCCTGCCCCCCCCCTTCATCTCCACCAATCAGCACGTCTGGATTAGCTTCCACTCTGATGACTCGCTGAGTGGGAAAGGCTTCAGACTATCCTACGTCATTGGTTGGTTCATTGATCACATTGATTAGTGAGGTCCTGACTGTGTGTGTGTGTTTATATTCACTAGTGTGTGTGTATGTGTGTGTGTTTATATTCACTAGTGTGTGTGTGTGTGTGTGTGTGATTATAATCACTAGTGTGTGTGTGTTTATATTCACTAGTGTGTGTGTGTGTGTGTGTGTGATTATATTCACTAGTGTGTGTGTGTGTGTTTTTTATAAACACTAGTGTGTGTGTGTGTGTGTGTTTATATTCACTAGTGTGTGTGTGTGTGTTTATATTCACTAGTGTGTGTGTGTGTGTTGTGTGTTGTGGGTTTCTCTTCCACCAGTGTGTGTGTGTGTGTGTGTGTGTTTATATTCACCAGTGTGTGTGTGTGTGTGTGTGATTATAATCACTAGTGTGTGTGTGTGTGTTTATATTCACTAGTGTGTGTGTGTGTGTGTGATTATAATCACTAGTGTGTGTGTGTGTTTATATTCACTAGTGTGTGTGTGTGATTTTAATCACTAGTGTGTGTGTGTGTGTGTGTGTGTGAGTTTATATTCACTAGTGTGTGTGTGTGTGTGTGAGAGTGATTATAATCACTAGTGTGTGTGTGTTTATATTCACTAGTGTGTGTGTGTGTATGTGTGTTTATATTCACTAGTGTGTGTGTGTGTGTTATTATTCACTAGTGTGTGTGTGTTTATATTTACTAGTGTGTGTGTGTTTATATTCACCAGTGTGTGTGTGTGTGTGTGTGTGATTATAATCACTAGTGTGTGTGTGTGTTTTTATAAACACTAGTGTGTGTGTGTGTGTGTGTGTGTGTGTGTGTGTGTGTGATTATAATCACTAGTGTGTGTGTGTTTATATTCACTAGTGTGTGTGTGTGTGTGTGTGTGTGTGTGTTTATATTCACTAGTGTGTGTGTGTGTGTTTATATTCACCAGTGTGTGTGTGAGTGATTATAATCACTAGTGTGTGTGTGTTTATATTCACTAGTGTGTGTGTGTGTGTTTTATAAACACTAGTGTGTGTGTGTGTTTTATAAACACTAGTGTGTGTGTGTGTGTGTGTGTGATTATAATCACTAGTGTGTGTGTTTATATTCACTAGTGTGTGTGTGTGTGTTTATATTCACCAGTGTGTGTGTGTGTGTGTGTGTGATTATAATCACTAGTGTGTGTGTGTGATTATAATCACTAGTGTGTGTGTTTATATTCACTAGTGTGTGTGTGTGCTTTAATCACTAGTGTGTGTGTGTGTTTATATTAACTAGTGTGTGTTGTGTTTATATTCACTAGTGTGTGGTGTGTGTTTATATTCACTAGTGTGTGTGTGTGATTATAATCACTAGTGTGTGTGTTTATATTCACTAGTGTGTGTGTGATTTTAATCACTAGTGTGTGTGTTTATATTCACTAGTGTGTGTGTGTGTGTTTATTCACTAGTGTGTGTGTGTGTGTGTGTTTATATTCACCAGTGTGTGTGTGTGTGTGTGTGTGTTTATATTCACTAGTGTGTGTGTGTGTGTGTGTGTGTGTGTGTGTGATTATAATCACTAGTGTGTGTGTTTATATTCACTAGTGTGTGTGTGATTTTAATCACTAGTGTGTGTGTATGTGTGTTTATATTCACTAGTGTGTGTGTGTGTGTGTGTGTTAGTATTCACTAGTGTGTGTGTGTGTGTGTTTATAATCACTAGTGTATGTGTTTATATTCACTAGTGTGTGTGTGTGCGTGTGTTAATAATCACTTGTGTGTGTGCGTGTGTTTATATTTACTAGTGTGTGTGTGTGTGATTATAATCACTAGTGTGTGTGTTTATATTCACTAGTGTGTTTTTTTATAAACACTAGTGTGTGTGTGTGTGTGTTAATAATCACTTGTGTGTGTTTGTGTGTTTATATTTACTAGTGTGTGTGTGTAATTATAATCACTAGTGTGTGTGTGTGTGTGTGTGTGATTATAATCACTAGTGTGTGTGTGTGTGTTAATATTCACTAGTGTGTGTGTGTGTGTGATTATAATCACTAGTGTATGTGTTTATATTCACTATGTGTGTGTGTGTGTGTGTTAATAATCACTTGTGTGTGTGCGTGTGTTTATATTTACTAGTGTGTGTGTGTGTGATTATAATCACTAGTGTGTGTGTTTATATTCACTAGTGTGTTTTTTTATAAACACTAGTGTGTGTGTGTGTGTGTTAATAATCACTTGTGTGTGTTTGTGTGTTTATATTTACTAGTGTGTGTGTGTAATTATAATCACTAGTGTGTGTGTGTGTGTGTTAATAATCACTTGTGTGTGTGTGTGTTTATATTTACTAGTGTGTGTGTGTAATTATAATCACTAGTGTGTGTGTGTGTGTGTGTGTGTGTGTGATTATAATCACTAGTGTGTGTGTGTGTGTTAATATTCACTAGTGTGTGTGTGTGTGTGTAATTATAATCACTAGTGTGTGTTTATATTCACTAGTGTGTGTTTATAATCACTAGTGTGTGTTTATAATCACTAGTGTGTGTTTATATTCACTAGTGTGTGTTTATAATCACTAGTGTGTGTGTGTGTGTGTAATTATAATCACTAGTGTGTGTTTATAATCACTAGTGTGTGTGTTTATAATCACTAGTGTGCGTGTTTATATTCACTAGTGTGTTTGTGTGTGTGATTATAATCACTAGTGTGTGTGTTTATAATCACTAGTGTGTGATTATAATCACTAGTGTGTGTTTATAATCACTAGTGTGTGATTATAATCACTAGTGTGTGTGTGTGTGATTATAATCACTAGTGTGTGTTTATAATCACTAGTGTGTGATTATAATCACTAGTGTGTGTTTATAATCACTAGTGCAGGGGTCTACAACCTTCACTCTCAATGGAGATGTTCTGCCTCATCTCTCCTGGATTAAAGTCCTTCCGGAGCCGAAAAGAAGAAAAAAAAAACCTTCTCAATGAAGTCAATGCAGTTAGGGTTAGCAAAAAAATTTAAATAATTTATAAGTTAATGGATTTAAAAGGCTACAAAAATTAGCTTGAATTTGATAACACATGATCGTGTTGGTTAATACATGCACTAAGGCGGCATTTTAGCAATTAAATACATCTTTCCCCACACAATCTCTATTTTCTTCCAAAGTAGTCTTTTTGTTAGTCAAGTTATTTTACATAGATTTAAAACTTAAGGTTAGTGAGTTATTGAACAATGTGATTTATTTTTAGGTCAACCAATTGTTTTATCATAATGTTTTTGACGTGAATGTCATTAATCATCAACACCCTCTGTAAGATTTTTTTTTTTAAAGCTACAAAAAGCCATTGCAAAGGGTCAAAGAGCCATATGAGGCTCCGGAGCCACAGGTTGCAGACCCCTGCACTAGTGTGTCTGTGTGTGTGTTTATATTCACTATATGCAGTGTTGGGAACGTTACTTTAAAAACGTAATTCGTTATAATTTATCACTACTTGTTCAAAAAAGTACCTGCGTTAGTAACTAAATTACTCTATAATAAAAGTAACTCATTACCAAGGAAAGTAACTATTTACGTTACTATTAAAAAAAAAAAGTTGCTCTATGTCAAAGAATTCACATTTTTTTAGATGCGTGTGTATCGTGAGGTGCTTCATTAATTTTGAGTTGTTTACAACAGATGTGAACAAAGTCTTCACTCCGGATATAATGAACACTTCACATACACGTTCTTGCATTTAACCACAATTAATATAAAGTAGTGTTTGTATCGTCACCTTAAAAATGTAGGGTGGTGTGTAGCTCAGTGGGTTGAGTGCCCGCCCCATGTACGGAGGCTGTAGTTCCTCACCTGCAGCGGGTCCAGGTTCGATTCCCGGCCTGGGACCCTTTCCTGCGTGTCATTCCCTGCTCTCTCTCACCCCCTTCCTGTCACACAACTGTCATATAAAGGCCACTAGAGCCAAAAAAATCCTTTAAAAAAAAAATAAAATAAAAAAAAAATGTATACTTTTCATCAGATTGCTCCACGCTCACCATCTCTGCTGATTCATCACATCTGTAGTGTGTGTGTGTCGCGGGTGCTGGCACGTCGTCGCTCACCTTGTTTCTAACCCACCTCCTCACAACAGCTGATTCAGAAGCCGGGATGCTTTCGGATAAAAGTTTATTTAATCAATGCATGTAACGCACCGCATTTAACGTTCAGTAACGATAACGGCATTGTAATGGCGTAAAAAGTAATTAGTTTAGATTACCCCGTTACTAAAAACAAACGCCGTTACCTAACGCTGTTACTTTAAATGCCGTTATTTCAAACACTGCTAATATGTCTGTGTGTGCGTAGGTAAGGCGGGGGCCTCCACCTGTGAGCTGGACCAATTCCACTGCACCAATGGGAAGTGCATCCCTGAGTGGTGGCGCTGTAACTCCATGGATGAGTGTGGAGATAACTCTGATGAGGAGCTCTGTGTGGACTCTCCATTCTCCTTCCATCCCTGCAGCTCCAACCAGTTCCCCTGCCTGTCCCGCTACACCCCCGCGTCTACACCTGCCTGCCTCGCAGCCTGCGCTGTGACGGCAGCATCGACTGCCAGGTACACACAACTGTAACACATCAGTAACATAGAAGTGCACTGCAGCTAGCAAAGTAACGGACCAACGCACCATATTGTAATGCTAACGGCGTTATTTCTTTAGACAAATATTGCGTTACAGTACTAGTTACTGTCAAAAGTGACATTGGGGCGGAAACGCGTTACAAGTAACGCGTTTCTGCCCAACACTGTCTGTAACACACAACTGTAATACATCAGTAACACACACACCTGCAACACATTAGTAACACACACACCTGTAACACACACACCTGCAACACATTAGTAACTCACACCTGTAACACATCAGTAACACACACACCTGTAACACATCAGTAGCATACACACCTGCAACACATTAGTAACACACACACCTGTAACACACACACCTGCAACACATTAGTAACTCACACCTGTAACACATCAGTAACACACACACCTGTAACACATCAGTAACTCACACCTGTAACACATCAGTAACACACACCTGTAACACATCAGTAAACACACACACCTGTAACACATCAGTAGCATACACACCTGCAACACATTAGTAACACCACACCTGTAACACCCACACCGCCCTGCACCACCTTTAACACACACCCTGTAACCCACCCGTAACCATGCCCACATTGTAACACACCACCTTAACACCAGACCTGCATTAGTAACACACACTGTAACCATCCACACCTGTCACATCAGTCACACCCGTACATCGTAACACACACCTGTAACACACGTAACCACATTACACAACACCTGTAACACATCAGTAACACACACCTGTAACACAACTGTAACACATCAGTAACACAACACCTGTAACACAACTGTAACACATCAGTAACACACACCTGTAACACAACTGTAACACATCAGTAACACACACCTGTAACACAACTGTAACACATCAGTAACACACACCTGTAACACAACTGTAACACATCAGTACACACACCTGTACACAACTGTAACACATCAGTACACAACACCTGTAAGTTGGTAACGCACACACGTAATACACCCGTAAAAGTGTGTGTTACGGATGTATGTTTACAAGTGTGTGTAACAGGTGTAAGACATTTGATGATGTGATGTCATTGATGAATATAATGATGTCACTCCAGGATCTGGGAGATGAGATTGATTGTGATGTTCCGTCATGGTGGAGAACGTCTGAAGAACTTCTTTGGTTCCTTCAGTTCTCCAAACTATCCAGACTTTTACCCTCCAGGCAGTAACTGTACGTGGCTCATCGACACTGGAGACCATCGCAAGGTACAGATCAATATTATTGTTATTATTGTTATTGTTTCTGATGGTATCACGTGTTCTGCAGGTGGTCCTGAGGTTCTGGGACTTTAAGCTGATGGTACTGGTTATGGAGACTTTGTGAAGGTGTATATGGTCTGGAGGAGAACCCTCGCCGTCTGCTCAGGGTTCTCACAGCCTTCGACTGTAGATCTCCTCTGACCGTGGTTTCTTCCCTCTGGGAGGGTCCGAGTTCACTTCAACGCAGACAAATCAACGCGGCCCGAGGATTCACGCCACCAATACCAGGTTGGTTCAGTGTGTCTGTGGTCAGTGTGTCTGTAGTTCAGGGTGTCTGTGGTTCAGTGTGTCCTGTAGTTTCAGTGTGTCTGTGGTTCAGTGTGTCTGTAGTTCAGTGTGTCCGTAGTTCAGTGTGTCTGTGGTTCAGTGTGTCTGTGGTTCAGTGTGTCGTAGTTCAGTGTGTCTGTAGTTCAGTGTGTCTGTAGTTCAGTGTGTCTGTGGTTCAGTGTGTCTGTGGTTCAGTGTGTCCTGTAGTTCAGTGTGTCTGTGGTTCAGTGTGTCTGTAGTTCAGTGTGTCTGTGGTTCAGTGTGTCTGTGGTTCAGTGTGTCTGTAGTTCATGTGTCTGTAGTTCAGTGTGTCTGTAGTTTCAGTGTGTCTGTAGTTCATGTGTCTGTAGTTCAGTGTGTCTGTGGTTCAGTGTGTCTGTGGTTCAGTGTGTCTGTAGTTCATTGTCTGTGGTTCTTCTGTTCAGGTGGAGGGTTCTGTCTGCCGTGGGAGGTTCCGTGTGGGAAAGTCTGGGTTGTTTCTCAGAGCAGCAGCGCTGTGATGGTTTCTGGAACTGTCCCAATGGGTCAGATGAACAGAACTGTTCCTGGTGTGAACACAATGAGTTCCCGTGTTCTAGGAACGGGGCGTGTTACCCTCCGTCAGACCGCTGCAACTACCAGAACCGCTGCCCTAACGGCTCCCGACGAGAAGAACTGTTTCTCTTCTGCCAGCCCGGGAACTTTCACTGCAAGGTAGGCTAAGCTTGACTTATCCAAGTCAGAGTTTCCTCTCATCAAAGTAGGAATTAATTTTGAGCTCATGCAGACTTATTCAATTCTGCAATAACTTAGATTACCTCTCTAAATATTTTAACTCTGGATCAAATCCACAGAATAACATCGAACCCTGACTTAGTTAACTCTGACTTATCTAAGTCTGAGTTCCATCTGGTTCAGAATAACCGCTGTGTGTTTGAGTCATGGGTGTGCGACGCTCAGGACGACTGCGGCGATGCCAGTGATGAGGAGAGCTGTCCGGTCGTCGTGCCGACAAGGGTGATCACGGCCGCTGTGATTGGCAGTCTGATCTGTGGCCTCCTATTGGTCATCGCCCTGGGCTGCACATGCAAACTCTACTCTCGCGCATGTTGAACGCAGGTCAGTGATTGGTCGGTTTGGAGTCAGTGTATCAGTGGACACGCCCTGTGTTCTATATCAGTGGCCGTGGCTCTCTCATGATGTCATAATCTATCTTCAGCCAATAGAGTGCCTTCTTTAGGCTGAGAAAAGGACCAATCAGAGCATGATGGAGGCAGGCTCAGTGCAGTGTGCTCCTCCTCCTGCTCCATTTGTAGCTTTCACTGCTCATTGCTGCTGCTAGCATGCTATGTAAGGGTGTAACAATACATGTATTGTATTAAACGTTTGGGTACAGGACGTTGGGTTCAGGTACAGGGTTGTGCACAGGTGAGTTTACTTCCACCTGCAGCTACATGTGCAGCCCGTGTACGTCATGGCTAACGCTAGCTAGAAACCAGAGCTGGAGGCCCCTCCCCCTGTCGCTAAAGTCTCCTGCTTAGGAACACTTCAGCTTCAGGTGAAATACTGTAACGGAGAAACGTCACCACCTGAGTGTGAACATCACTGTGATAAAAAGAAAACGTCTTTAATGTAAACACAGCTGACTCAGCATTTAAACAGCCTCTCCTAATCATTCAGATCTGATCAAAACTGTAACAACTGTCATCAGAGTTTTTATATCAGCAGATAAAAGCTGTTAATAAGCTGTGAAGAGATGATTTGTTATAATTTATGTAGTTTTTGTTTGAGAATATTATTATTACCAGGCAGCACTTTACAACAGTATAGTATTTTTAACTTTATTTTCATATTCTCTATAATGTTAAATACATTGTTGTTTACTAAAGTTTTGAATAAACAACAAGCAAATTTATGTTTTGCATTTTGTTCCAAACTGTACTGAAAATGAACCGAACCGTGACCTCAAAACCGAGGTACGTATCGAACCGTGATGTGTGTATCGTTACAGCCCTAATGCTATGCTAACGAACTTGAATGGTGATATTGTTCACCCTCTGAATCACTATATGGTGCTGCAGGCTGCTCTTTTCTGATTGGTTTAAAGTGGTGCTCTGCTTTGATGGTCTGCAGGTCGTTTGAAACACAGCTGTCCCGTGTTGAGGCAGAGCTACTGAGGAGGGAAGCCCCGCCCTCTTATGGTCAGCTGATTGCTCAGGGACTGATTCCTCCTGTGGACGATTTCCCCGTGTGCTCAGGAAACCAGGTACAGGTTATTATGATGTAATGATAACATTAAAATTGGCTTTATTGGTCATATACTGTATGTTATTACAGATATGAAATTTGTCCTCTGCATTTAATCCATCCCTGAGGAGCAGTGAGCAGCCATTTTTGCGGTGCCCACTCCCTAATAATAACTAGTTCAGTGCCTGTCAGAAGTATATATTCATATAGTGAGTGGGAGGAGCTTAAGTAGAGTTGTTTATTATGTCTAAATGAGTATGTGTGAAGGTTGTGTGTACTAGAGGTGTACATACTGTACTCTGTAGTGTTATAAAGGCTTTATTTGTGGGTGTAAAATAAAACAGTGTGTGTGATTTATCTGGTTTAATTCTATGAAACATGAATATGATAAATTAATAAATAAAGTTTGTACCAATGTGGTGGTTTAGGTAGAATCTGATAAAAGACATAAATTTGTAGAAATAAAACTATTTATTTAGTATTTAACATCTGTTCTCCTACTATGAACTACCACTGACTGATCTCATAGAATACGGACGTGATCGCTTCTAAACAAACCTAATGTGGTGATTTAATAACTTTATGCTTTTTATTGTTTCTATTGTGCTGCAGCGCTCTCTCTCTGACAACATGTCTTGTGTCGTTGCCATGACGAGGGCGTGTTCATGACAAAATCACTGATCAGAATGATTCAGTGGGAGTGAAAACTATTTAATGTTAATGATTTATTTAATCCACCTGGTCTAATGTGATGGAGCTCAATTTTTTAACGTCATGAAGCTCGTAAAACCAGAAAAAAAATCCACAAATGAACCTCGTCATTGTTTAAGTCCCAGGGTTCAAAGCGTGAGAAAAAAGTAGTGTCTTATAGTCCAGAAATGACTCATCATAATAATCTGTTTATCACTAGTTTATCCCTTTAAGATAATGTGACTAATTTTTGTGATAATAATTTTATGTAGTGCTTTTTTTGGAACTCAAAGCAACTTTACAGAACACAGAAATATAAAGAAATAACAATTAAAGTAAAAGAAAGGTTCAGGAGGGTTTTAAAGTTCTGTAATGAGTCTGTGTTCTCTTCTACATGGGTTGAGGGGGTGGGTTCTGGAGGGTGGGGGCGGGGCCAGTGAAGGCTCAGTCCCCCAAAGTTGGGTGTTTATTGTGTCTTGGCCCTTTGACATGGACAGAACCCTAATCTCTCAATGAACGACCCTAACAGCTGCTCCCTGTCCTCAGGCTTCTGTTCTGGACAACCTCCGTCTGGCCGTTCGCTCTCAGCTTGGCTTCTCCATCCTTTCCTCTTCTGGTCATCATGGTAACCTTCCTTCATCTGGTCGTCATGGTAACGTGTGGCGCCGCTCTTCACCTTCTCCCGCTCACAGCGGTCCGGTTCTTTGGCCCTTGTGTCTGCAGACGTGGAGGGTTCCACGGGTTCTGCTTCGGTTTCGACCACTGCCGACGACATGGACTCTGAGGGCGAGAGGGGGCGAGGCCTCGGGGCAGTGGGCGGTATGGAGCAGCACAAGCCCCGCCTACCTCGGCCATAGAGGCCGTTGTTACTGTGACGGCACTCACCGCCTCTAGCCCTGATAGGCCCATGCAGGCCCCGCCCACTTCCAGCCCCGTCACCATAGTAACCGCTTGTCCAGGTGATGAGTCAGGCATCCAGGCTCCGCCCCCTTCGGCTCTGCAGCTCCTATCGCTGAACCTGCAGCGTCTCACCAGAACCCTCACCAGAGCCAGTCAGAACCAGCCAGACACTGGAAGGGGTGGGGCCAGGGACGAAGAGAGGATGTGGAGCTGCTGATTCCGCCCCCTTCGTCCCCCACTGTGGCCCAGCCCCCCTCACCCCCCACCATAACCCCGTCCCCCAGAGCTGGTCCATGTGAGAGCTGCAAGATTGTCCACACGGCGCGGGTCCCTGACGCCTGCAGGGGGTCCAGCCCCAGGGGGTCCAGCCCCAGGGGGTCCAGCCCAGGGGGTCCAGCCCCAGGGGGTCCAGCACCACCAAGAACGACAGTAGCGACGACGAACTGCTGCTGCTCTTCTAACACTTTAACTCTAGGTTCGTTTAAACGAGCCTAGAGTTAAAGTGTTAACTAGGTTAGTTTAAACTACTTTAACCAGTTAACGCTGGACTGGCTTCGTTTAAAGAACTGGACTTTAAAGTTTCGTCTTCACTTTAAACTGACCTCATTTCTATACCAGACTGTGTATGTATGTATAGATATATATTAGTGATGCACACAAACCCAAGTTGTTGTGACGTGAGCAAATACTGCGATCAGCGCACGTGTCTGTGCACGTGTTTCAGTTCATCTAAGTGTTTTTAACCATTACATGAGTATGAGCCTCACCCTTTAATAACTATTATTAATATTAATAATAATATAGTTCATAAAGAGCTAACAGCACAGCTGGGTGGAGCTCCATGACTCCTTCACTCAAGGTTCCCATTTTAGAATCAGCTCTTCATCAGGATCTTAAATATGGGAAAATGTTGAAAAAGAAATATTGTCTATTTTCAGATCTTTATGTAAACTTTCTAATTCTTCTGATTAAGTCCCATTTCTTCCTAAACCTGGTGATCATCATATTTAAACTGATAGCAACTAAATTATTATATGATTAAAAAGTAGGATTTAACTAATGGTTATATAACTAACTTACCCTAAACTAACCTTTAATAAAACACATTTTATGATATTAGAATTGTTACAGTAACTCAATAGTTACATGAGTCATGACCAATACATTGATATCAATTACCTGTACTGATTAAGTTACGTTACAGTGATCAAAAGATAATCATTAATCCTTCATATTTTCAAAAGATGAAGTATAAACTGAACATCTTAACAGTTAAATATAAGATTATGACCTTTCACCCACTTTCATCATCATTTTTTCTCTAGGATTTTGTTCAAAGTTACATTAATTACTCAAATTATTTCAGTACAAGAGGATTTACTGATTATTGTTATTATTATTATTTATTAATATTTACTGATTATTATTATTAATATTTACTGATTATTATTATTACTATTTACTGATTATTATTATTACTATTTACTGATTATTATTATTATTACTATTTACTGATTATTATTATTACTGTTTACAGTAAGTAAGTACAGTTTCTGTGTCATGTCCTCGATGACTCCTACACCACAGCCTGATGCTAGGGCTAATACTAGGGCTAATGCTAGTTAATGCTAAGGTTAATATTAGAGCTAATGTTAGGGTTAATGTTAGTTAATGCTAGGACTAATGCTAGAGCTAATGTTATGGCTAATACTAGGGCTAATGCTAGTGTTAATTCTAGAGCTAATGTTTGTGTTAGGGTTAATACGAGGGCACAAGAGGATTTACGGATTATTTTTATTATTATTACTGTTTACAGTAAGTAAGTACAGTTTCTGTCATGTCCTCGATGACTCCTACACCACAGCCTGATGCTAGGGCTAATACTAGAGCTAATGCTAGGGTTAACGCTAGAGTTAATGCTAGAGCTAATGCTAGAATTAATGCTAGGGCTAATGCTAGAATTAATGCTAGGGCTAATGCTAGGGCTAATGCTAGGGCTAATGCTAGGACTAATGTTAGGGCTAATGCTAGGGCTAATGCTAGGACTAATGTTAGGGCTAATGCTAGGACTAATGTTAGGGCTAATGCTAGGACTAATGTTAGGGCTAATGTTAGGGCTAATGCTAGGGCTAATGCTAGGACTAATGCTAGGGCTAATGCTAGGACTAATGCTAGGACTAATGTTAGGGCTAATGCTAGGACTAATGTTAGGGCTAATGCTAGGACTAATGTTAGGGCTAATGCTAGGACTAATGCTAGGACTAATGCTAGGGCTAATGTTAGGGCTAATGCTAGGACTAATGCTAGGACTAATGCTAGGACTAATGTTAGGGCTAATGCTAGGGCTAATGCTAGGGCTAATGTTAGGGCTAATGCTAGGGCTAATGCTCAGGCCTCCATATGTAAATTTTGATATTTTTAACTCGTAAAATAATTCAGGGTTAAATTTTCTGATGAAATGTCAGACACATTTATGAACAAACATCTGCTCTAAGGGACAGCACGTGTGAGTGAGTTCTGTAGATTCACTCAATGAAAGAAACAACTCTTAAAACCAATTAAGATATAAAAAATATTGATGTGATATATTATCAGAAGCTTCAGATCAATCACCACTGTATTGATCAATGTTATCACTGGGTTAGTTTATTGATCAGATGCTTTAATCCAACATGATCAGTTTCTGATTGGTCTGCACTTTGTTATTAATCTATACACGACTGAGGTCAAGTTAATCACTTTCACTGTTTCATTTTATATTGTTCATTGTTGAAATGTCATCGTTAAACACATTTTTGATAGATTTATTCTTTTAATCAAGAAATTTTTCTCCAAAAAATATAATTTTGGTGCATCTTTAATATAAACAAATATACTGTATAAACACACATATACATGTGTATATACAGTATTTATATATAATATATCTATATACACCATGTATACACAGTATATAGTTATATATACTGTGTATACATGTGTGTATATACAGTATTTATATATATTATACTGTATATATATATGCAATAAAGCTATATATATATATGAGGTCAGTTTTGTTTGAAAACCTTAGTTTAAACTGATTTAGTGGTTGCTGAGAACCTTCAGAACCTTCTCTATGTTCTAAAGGTTCTGTGTCAGACTGGAACGTTCTCATGTTTTTCTCTGTATTATATTTATTGTTGTTGTTTTGTTTAGACTTGCATGACTTCATCAGTCTTTAGTTTGAGTTACATCTTCAAATAAAGTCAGTGTTTCACTACGAGTGTGTGTGAGAAGAACCACACAGAACCTTTAACAATTCTATATTTATTTTTACAGATGAAGCTCTGATGTTGTAATGGTACTCCGAGGTTTTCCTCATGTCTTTGGGTTCTCCAGGTTCCTGTGGGTTTGGGTTGATGTTCTCCAGGTTCCTGTGGGTTTGGGTTGATGTTCTCCAGGTTCCTGTGGGTTTGGGTTGATGTTCTCCAGGTTCCTGTGGGTAGGGGTTGATGTTCTCCAGGTTCCTGTGGGTAGGGGTTGATGTTCTCCAGGTTCCTGTGGGTAGGGGTTGATGTTCTCCAGGTTCCTGTGGGTTGGGGTTGATGTTCTCCAGGTTCCTGTGGGTTTGGGTTGATGTTCTCCAGGTTCCTGTGGGTAGGGTTGATGTTCTCCAGGTTCCTGTGGGTAGGGGTTGTTCTCCAGGTTCCTGTGGTAGGGGTTGATGTTCTCCAGGTTCCTGTGGGTAGGGGTTGATGTTCTTTAGGTTCTTGTGTGTTGGTTGATATAATCCAGGTTCAATGTGAATGTAAAGTATTCTAAAGGTTTTGGGGACTGTTCCCTCTGACATCATCACTGACGACATCATGCCTAGGTTAGCGAGAAGACAGAATAAGCCCCGCCCCAATGCTAGGGGCCTTCTCTCCTCCTTATTGGTCAGCGGCGCTAAGGCGGGGTCTACCAATGAGGTTGCTGGAAACAGTTTGAACCATCCAATCACCATGTTGGACAGGTCCAGATCGTCCAACAGGATCTGAGCAGCTCCCATGAAGGATTTATGATCCAATCGTCCATAGTCGCCCCACACGATGATCTGCAGGGAAAGAGGACACAGTTCAGCCTCTGGTCTCCATCCTTTGTTCCACTTTGTGCTCCACCCTGTGGTTCACCTGGAGAACCTTTCCCTCTGGATGTTCCTCAAACTGCAGCTGCTGCTGATACAACGGGTCCAAGGACTTCCTGGCCAGGCGGGTTCTCCTCTTCAGAACACACTTCCCGTTATCCATCAGGTAGACCTTCACATACGGAGCTACACACACACACACACACAGATCAGTGTGTGTGTGTGTGCGCGCGGACGTGGTTTTCCTGTTGGGATGTTGATGTGTGTAGATTGTGTGTGTGTGTGTGTGTGTGTGTACCTGCTGTGTTCTTATTATTGTGTATGTTGTTATTATGTATATGTTGTGTATTTGTTGTGTACCTGGTGTGTTTTTGTTGCCCTGTTTTCCCACGAGTCCTCTCGCTCTAACTACTTCCACGTCGAGTCGCTCTTTCCTGTAAACCATCCCCACCTGGATGTCACCTGACAGCAGAGAGCCAATCACAGGTCAGTGGATGCTGATGAGATCATGTGACTTCTGATTAGTTCTTACCCATTGCAGGCGTGGCTAAAGTCTGGCGTCCAGCCAATTGGGCGGGGCCTAAACCATCCAGGAAACCAGTGAAGTGCTGGTCTGATGCCAGTTTAACGCCAGGAAAAATCAACCTATCAGAGCAGAGAACAGCTACATTATAAGGAGACTATTGCTAATGTTAATGCTAACGCTAAAGCAGATCTATCATGACAGCTTGTTGTTATGAATGAGATGATTAATGTGTATTTTTCCAGCTTGCTGCTCTTTTGTCATGTTTTAATCTATCAGCATCCTGATCCTGAATCTAATCATGGAATTGATCATCTGGTCTTTCTTTGGTCAAATCTCTACTAGAAGGACGAGCAATGGGAGAGTTCACAAGTCCTGAGGACGTGGAAGACGTTCACTCTTGGATCTGGCATTTTCCTGATCTATCACAAATTGGATTACGTTGAAGCATTATTGGAAACCGCAGTCAACGACAAAAGGAGCCAAACTCGCCGAACTCTCTCAGATGGATTCCACTGTGGAACTTTAAGAGGAGGATAGTTTTCTCACAGGAAATGACCACGCTATTGGATAACTGATCAAACTGACCAGGAACAGAGCAGTAGGGCTGGCAGCCATGTTATGGCTAGACCGTCTCCAAACACCTTCTCTATTCTCATTCGGTAAAGTGAGTAAACAGGCTTATCTTTCACTCCTCCTACATCACTACATATTGTGTCTTAGTCACCGTCTTCTCTGGCTCCACCCCTCCTCCTTCCCAGCGGTTGGCAGTAGGAGGTGCGCCATAAGGGCAGCGCCACACTGTGTTTGACCTGTGAACTACGCATCCTAGAGATCCATCCTGAACTGTTTGTTGTGTTTGTTGGTTTCTGTCGCAATGTTTGCTGAAGAGTTTTTTTCATGATCTCAAACTCCGCCCCTCTCTACAAGGGCCCAGTTTGGTTTTTGCCTTTTTTTTTTTAACTCTTCTTCTTACCCATTGTTTCATATTTCTCATCTAAGAAACGGAGCGCTGCTCATGTGCACTCCCCAGTACTCCCGTACCTGTCCCCCACGTGACACTGTATGTTATTGTCTTTCGTGTTTCTTGATCGGGATGGAACTGAAACTGAATCTCTCTCTCTCTCTCTCATACATTATTATTATAAATGTGACATCAAACCAAGTCTGTAACAACATCTGTTACTGAAACAAACTAAACCTGAATTATTTAAGTCCACCAAACATCAGAAAACAATCTGCATGTTTAACAACCAGGACAGAACAACAAAGAACTGAAATAAAGGGTTGTAATCCAGTTGCTTCCATAAATCCTTTAGTGACCCAGTTTCCTCACCTGCTGTGAGGATTGCAGCAATCATTAGTGCACGAGCAGAACTGGTGCAGACCGCCCTTTTTTTAAATGAGCATTTTGCTCATTTAATGTGGAGACGTCAGTGGCACAAGCACACTGATATTTGAGGAAGGTAAATTGGAGGCAGATGGACTTCTTTGTCTGCTGCACAAACATTTAATAATGTAGAAAACTAAATAAACAAATAAAAAGTTTTTTTTGTTTTTCTTTTTAAAACAACTTTAAACCTAATGATATTTTTTCCCCCTCATTTAATGTGGGTGCTCCGTACAGTCCTGTAACTTTGCTTTGATCAGTCCATGAAAAATAGTCAGATTAGGACAGAAACCATCCTATTGATCTACCATTGATCTGAGTTAATACAGATACACAGTCTGTCAATCAATCTGCATTCTATGAAGATGATCTACTGACCATCATCCAGTAGGTCTGAGCAGCGCTGTGTCAGCACAATCTCGTATGTCACCATCAGTGATTATGCGTAAATGACGCATCTGATCAGTTGATTCTGGCCTGAGATCAATACAACACGAGACTTTGACGTTAAAACATGAACTGAAGGAGATCAGTGGAGCAGTGTCTGAGAGATATTGATCCATGGTCATATCATATTTCCATCTCTGTGCACAGACAACCTCTTTTTTCTCACACACACACACTTTTGTTAATCTCTGCTGTGTTCTGTCCACATTTACTGCAGCGATGATCTCTGCGTGTCTGCACCTCCTTCTCAGTCATGGTATTTAAACTATCACAGCAAACAGTTCTAGATTTCATGAATTGCATTACGTCCACAGCATTAATTTATTTCCTCCTCCCATATTGTTGCTCCCCCTGAGAGATCCGCTACAATGTGTCATCAGAGCGAAACGCGCTAAATGAAATGAGGGCGCATTGAGAAGCGCAGCAGCGCCCGCACACGTTTTAATAACAATAAACCTTTAGTGAATCCGCCCTCAGTGTTAATGCAAACAGAACCAATGGCTTTCACTGGGAAGTGATCATCAATCTCATTGATATTATCTATCCCATTATCCTTTCTACAGGAAGTGATGTCATCAATCCCATCGTATTTCAAGAAGATGGAACACAGAATGGTAAAGTTCATCAATAAAGGAATTAAAGTGAAAATGCAGCATTTTAAAATTAAACTTAAAGGTCAGCCAATCAAACATAGAACATACAGAATGTTCTACCAACAGAATGTTCTACCAACAGACTGTTCTACCACAGAAGGTTCTACCAACAGAAGGTTCTATGAACAGAATGTGAACCTACGCTCCAGGTTTGGGTTCATCAGCGTCTGGGTCTCGACTGGGTTGACGAGTAAAGCGAGATTTAAACTCAACAGCCAATCCCGTCTCAATGCTGCGCTGGACAGGAAGTCGCACCACCTTCTTCTTCTTCTCCTCCTCTGGGCCAATCAGAGCAGAGCATCAGCATACACTGGTTTAACTGGTTAGACTGACAC